>NC_134485.1:319008167-319308167 GCF_040206685.1 Ascaphus truei | reverse complement strand
GCTGCGAGAACTGCGTACACATCTGCAGGACACCAAGGAAAAATGGGTGAATGCTGAAGAAAAGCAGCGAGTACTGCAGGAAGAAAGTTTCCAGACTGCCTACACAATAAAGATGCTGCAAGATTATTTGAGTACCCAGTGTGTCCCCAAAGAACAGCATGAGGAGCTAAAGGCCACACTGAGCATAACCAGAGCCTCGCTGGAGGAAGAGCTAAAGCTAGCAGCTGAACACACATCTCAGCAGCTCACAGCGCTGCAGGCGCAGATCGCTGAGCTCAAGACACAGCTTGCCAAAAAGGAGGAGAGAGAGAAGGTGTCCGTCTGTCAAGTGGCTGGCCTGACACAGCGCTATGAGGTCAAAATGGCCGATGCCTGCAAATTATTGGACCACACAGACCGTGATAAGGTCCGGCTGCAGCTGGAGCTGGACAATGCCCGGTAGGAGTACCGGCAGCTGCAGATCAGAAATGAAGAAGATGAAACATATTTAAGCTTTACTCTGAGTCAGCTGGGAGATATGGAGTCGCGACTCAACTCCAAAGAAGCCGAACTGACAACTGCATTGAGTGGGAAAAGAAGTGCAGAAGGACAGCTTCAAGAGCTGAAAAATCAAATAGCTGGTCTTAATGAGAATTTAGGTGATACCACGAAACGGCAGTCACTAAAGGAGACCATAGAGCGTGAATTCTATGTTCCCACTTACCCACGTGAAAAGTCTGCACCCGTCCTTGATGCTCACATTCCTGATGTCCATGCCTCTGCAATGGAGTTGAACGTATCCATTGGGAAGTTCCAGATTCCAAAACTAAAAGAGATATATTGGAACCAAAAACAGACCACGGAAAGTGAATATGTCCCCTCTGCCGCATGTGAAGAGCCTGATGGTTCTGTTCCCGATGCCCCTGCTATGACGTTAGACGGATCCCTGGTGAAGTTCCTTGCTATGCCTAATATTCTTGATGCTGATGCCAATGCTCTTGCGATGAGCATAAATGCACCTCTCACAGATTTCCCATCAGCACTTGACGTACACATTAAGTTGGCCTTCCATCAAGATTTCCCTGAAGAGCCTGGAGGGTTGTCCGGAGTTGTTGCTGATCCCTATGTTCCTGCAAAACATGGAGTGTTGTCCGAAGGCCATCGTGAGTCGGCCTTCCATCAGGGACACCTTGCTAAACCTGGAGGGTTGTCAGGAGGATCTACTGGCTCCTCTGCTCCTGCTGTGAAGACAAGCGCACGTTCTTCTGTTTATCTACGAATATCTGATGCGTCCTCTGCTGAGCCTGTGACCTACTCTGCAAAGTCAAGCTTACTGCTCCCAGATTCTCTGGCGTTTGGGTTGATGCATCCTGACATTCAACTGTTCCGAGAGAGAATTGAATTCCTCTGTCGGCTTTCTGATGGACTTTTTCAGTCTGTACCTGTGGAGTACTCTCTGCCCACTGACAAACCACCAGAGGTGGGTCACCTTGAGTCCACTTTTCATCAAGGCCTCTGGGAAGAGCCTGGAGGATCGTCCGGAGAACGCTCTTGAGAGGGGGGAGTAATGTCAGGATCGCCTAGACCTCCTGCTTAGCCATAGTTCTTCTTTGTCCACTGGGTGTGCTGCTGTCTTCTGTTTCCTCTGGGTTCCTCTGTCTGCCTGTCTGTTTTCTTGTTGCTCCTGTCTCTGTCCTTTATAGATTCTGCTTCCTGTTTGTTCAATTGCCTTTTGCTTCTAGTCAGACTCCTATGCACATGACTCTGTCTTTGATTCCTGATCTGTTCCTGTACCTGTACCAGTATTTGTAGTCTGTTTACAGTAAAGGCCCTTGCTAGTAATCTGGCTTGTCCCTGTTTGTTCCTTGCTCCCCGGTCTCAGTCCCTGCTCCCCGGTCTCAGTCCCTGCTCCCTGTTCTCAGTCCCTGCTCCCGGACCTGTCCTGCCCCGCCTGTCCTGTTCCAGTCTCCTCGTTGCCGACCTCTGCTTGTTACCTGACTTCGCTACCTGCCGCCTGCCTCGGACCCCTGCTTGTTACCTGACTTCGCTACCTGCCACCTGCCTCGGACCCCTGCTTGTGACCCCTACTTCGCTTCCTGCTGTTCCGGCCACCGAGATCCTACCCACCACAGGAGTCTCCCGTGACACTTTAATTCTTGTGTCTACTAGCATATAGAACAAATCTGTATGCACTTCAAAGTAGTCTCAGATTAGTCTTTTAAAAAACAACATATATATTGTGACAGTCACTCTATATGTAGGTTGAAAACGGGTTGCAGTGAGCATATTTTCCAGCATGTAGGAGCTTAAACTCCTCTAGCTAGGCAATCTGCCACTGCATGTAGTTAAGTATACCGAACTACTGATTGCAAAGGGTTTTCAAAGGCAGTCAGCAGCCAGCAGAGCTGAGAGACTTTCCACAACCAGTAAGGGCACTGGTTGGTATGGTTACCTAGGCCTGCTAGACACAGG
This sequence comes from Ascaphus truei, assembly GCF_040206685.1. Classification (NCBI taxonomy): domain Eukaryota; kingdom Metazoa; phylum Chordata; class Amphibia; order Anura; family Ascaphidae; genus Ascaphus; species Ascaphus truei. The sequence continues at coordinate 319,305,716 of NC_134485.1, read as the reverse complement.
ACGAAGGAAGGAAGTGATGTGTCCTTTGGTGAGTGGGTCTGCAGCTACAGTCTGAGTCAGAAGACTGCTACAGGCGGTGACCCATACAAGGAATGAGTTCTGGGAGTAAAGTCGTCTCTGTCGGTTTGAAAAAAAATGGATTTTCAAAATGGCCGATTTCAAATGTTTCTTTTGCAATGCACTTAACCATGTGAAACATTATCCCTTCAGGCCTCATGATGATGATGATGATGATGACAAAAAACAGCAAGCAATGCATTGTGTCTAAAGTGCTGCCAAAGTAAAGAGGAAGAGAATAAAAATAAAAGTGTTTCTCAACTGACAGCGGAAGCTACAGAAACATTTTATGAGCCTGAAATATAAGGAGAACATATGACAGAAAGGAGCCGAGATGTTCTGCAGCCTAGAGTGACTGGCAAAATTTTCCCGGGAATGGCGGGAAAGGAAAAGGATGAGTGAAGGAAAGATGAATCCTTCAACCAGGCTATGGATGCTTTTTCTCCTGCACTCCAATCTGCCAGGCATGATTATGATCTCCTCCATTAGAGTGAAGTCTCACAGCATGACATTCGCAATCGCAGTAGAGAGTTTGAAGTCTCTCAGAAAGAGGTTCACACTCTCAGCACAGAGCTGCAACACTCTCGCAGGGTGTCCGCGGTCTCAACACAGAGCTGTGTATATTGAAGGATGCCTATGAGAAGGTCCTGAGTGATATAGAGACTGTAAAAAGAGAGAACAGAAAGTGCAGGAAGCACTGGAAAATACAGAGAGAATGCTGTGAAAAGAATGTGTCTCCCTGGATCAAAGCACACAAACAGAACACATACTGCAGAGAATCTACAGGAGGCAAAGGAGAAACAGGTGGATCTCTAAGAGAAGCAAGGGACTCTACAGGAAGAAAGTCTCCAGCCTGGTAAAGTACAGGTGCTGGAGGCTACCTGCCTCTCGCCACTGACCATTGCTACCTGCCTTCCAACCTGTCACAGCTACTGGACTCCAGCCCTGCATTCGCTCCCTGTGACAGAATAATCAGGTCACATATAGAGCCCACTGGGACAGGATCCGCTCTGCAAGTGACCGCCATGACACACTTCTTTTATTGATGTCAGCCTTGATTCTCATGGGTTGTCACATTACATCATAAAGTAGCCTTTTCAGTACAATCTGCACTATGATGCCTTTTTCTCTCTGAGATTGCCGGATCGAGTGTGTATTAACATCACCACCACATCCACACCTCCCACTGTTTTGGATGTACCCTTAAAACCTTGTTGGTTTGTGAGTATAATATTTAAAGGTCTCATATGCTCTGAGAATCCAGTTTTCCCAGCAATGCTGCTCTATGACAATAAGGCGGGTTCCAGCGCACAAACTGTGAGTGAAAACCCAGTGAACACACTAGTGATAAAATAATTAAATATATTACATTTCATATGGAAGCAGTGCAGCTCCAGAAAAGGGACTTCAATCCAAAATTCAAACAGGTCACAGAAACAGAATCAAGAGCGCAAATACTCCTGAAAGCATAAAGAAAAAAACAGGAAAAATATAGTGCAGTATTGTACAGCTAATTAATTTGTTCAGTGACAATTTAGAAGTATCTAACTCAAAATTGTGAAGATAATATAGGCGTTACGGTTGTTCAGAGTCAGCAACTCATAGTCAGCAATTCTTCAAACAGGCTGTGAATAGCATCCCTCATGAGCAGGATAAGGTGCTGGAGTAGATTCTCATATATAGAGGACACAAATAGTGTTTTTTTTTAAACAAACAACACTATTTGTGTCCTCTCTGTTCTGTTCCTCCATATATGAGAATCTACTCCATCACCTTATCCTGCTCCGGAGGGATGCTATTCACAGCCTGTTTGAAGAATTCTACTACGAGTTGCTGACTCTGAATAATGCTCTATGCAAGTTTTTCTCTTTCTCCCTGGGTCGCATTCTCCCGCTCCTCTGCTTTGTAGAAATACACGTTATTACAGGCCTACAGGACCAAATGGGGACGGTACTTACTCAGCTTGTTAACACATAAACTCAGCTGTAGGACCCTGTTACTTCCCCAATTCTGCAAGACTAAGTTGGGCATATACATAATCAGATTGTAAACGCAGAAACTCTGCTGCAGGATCTGTGTGCTCTTCAGCCAGTCTCACCTGCCCTGTTAGCATGCCGCCTGCCTCTTACAGAGAGATTCGGTTGTGACCAGCACCAGTTCTAAGGATTCCTTAATTAATGTAGGCTCCATTTCCAGGTGCAGTACTCCGTCTATACAACTTACACTGCTAAAATAGGCCTAATTGTTTCCTTATTATAGGATCAAGCCCTCCTCTGGGTACCCCCTCTTCTGGACCAGAATAGTCCTTTTATTGAGGAACCTGCAAGACTCTCTGGATGCGATTAACTTTGTATTTGATGACCCTAATCGCTGTGATATGGCTGAAGCTGAGCTGCTGAGTATCACAACCGGGGAATTACAGACCTGTAAGCCTAACTTCAATAGTAGGGAAACTACTTGAAGGTTTACTATGGGATAATATTCAGGAATACCTAATGGAAAACAAAATTATTAGTAATAGTCAGCATGGATTTATGAAGGATAGATCTTGCCAAACTAACCTTATTTGTTTCTTTGAGGAGGTAAGTAGGAATTTAGACCAGGGTAATGCAGTTGATGTGGTCTACTTAGATTTTGCGAAGGCTTTTGATACGGTTCCACACAAGAGGTTGGTGTACAAAATAAAGAAAATTGGACTCAGTAATAATATATGCACCTGGATTGAAAACTGGTTAAAGGACAGACAACAGAGGGTTGTCATAAATGGAACTTTTTCAGGTTGGGCTAAAGTCGTGAGTGGAGTACCTCAGGGATCGGTACTGGGACCCCTGCTTTTTAACTTGTTTATTAATGACGTTGAGGTTGGGATCGAGAGCAAAGTCTCCATCTTTGCTGATGATACTATGATGGAAAAAGGATACCTGGCGCTTAGAATAACACTGTGTCCATAAGTAACAAAATCAGTCTTTTTAAAATCTTTTGAAAATCTCCCAGAGTCCAAAACTTGAAGTTGATGTCTGTGGTTTTTCTTCACTGCTGCAGCCTCCCAATTTACCTGGAAATGATAAAGGGGCACACCATTGCGCAGTACTACTGATTTCTAGTGGTTTCCCCTTACATAACGTTCCCAATGTAGACTGAGTCTACTTACAGGAGTGTCTCTTTCAGGATGCAGTGGAGACAATCTATGCTTTAATCCCTTCACAGTCCACCTGTGCCACGAATCCCCCAGGTACTTCCTTTAACTCTTGAAACTCTGTGATTCCAGAATCACCCAAAACACACGGACCCCCAGAGAAGGAGAATGAACAATTGCAAAAGGTGATCACAAATTTAATAAAAAACGGCTTCAACAAGCCTAACAGCACGGCTAAAACAAGCCTATACAAATGTAAAATCACTCACATGTACTCACATGAATAGAATGCGAGTCTATTACTAGAGCTAGAGTTTGCCTGTCAGCAATAGACTCGCAGTGACTGCAGAGGTGCGCAGTTTGTCTGACCTGTTGGTTGTATACCGGAACGCAGCCCAACAGGGGGAGAGACGCAGACGCACCAAACCGGGTGAGATAAGCAGTGAGAGAGCATACCTCAACCGGAGCAGTTACAGGAGTAACATCGCAAGCTGCGGACGGCAGTCTCGTGTCGTTTTAAATCGCATGTATTTATGTGAGTACATACACTACCGACACACTTTATTGAAGTGTGGTCGGTACCGCAAGCCGGGAAATCTCCCGGCTTGCTAGTGGCCGCCCCTCGGCGTGCTGCGCGTCATAGACGCGCGGTCACGCGTCATCGGGAGCGTGCGCCCGCTGCACGCGTGTCCAGGGGCTCCCCGAGGGAGCCCTGGTGTCCCGCGATCGCGGGACAGCGGCAGGGGGTTCCGGGGGACCCGGCGGACCCGGCAGCGGTAGGGAGAGCGCCCCGATCGGAGGGCGCTCTTCCGCTGCTTCGGCGTGCGCCCGTCACACTCGGGCGCGCGCCAGGCTACTGCTGCGGCACAGAACGGGCAAATGCTCGAATAAACTGTGCCGCAGCAGTATGAGTGATTTTACATTTGTATAGGCTTGTTTTAGCCGTGCTGTTAGGCTTGTTGAAGCCGTTTTTTATTAAATTTTTGATCACCTTTTGCAATTGTTCATTCTCCTTCTCTGGGGGTCCGTGTGTTTTGGGTGATTCTGAATTACGGAGTTTCAAGAGTTGAAGGAAGTACCCGGGGGAATCGTGGCACAGGTGGACTGTGAAGGGATCAAAGCACAGATTGTCTCCACTGTATCCTGAAAGAGACACTCCTATAAGTAGACTCAGTCTACATTGGGAACGTTATGTAAGGGGAAACCACTAGAAATCAGCAGTACTGCGCAATGGTGTGCCCCTTTATCATTTCCAGGTAAATTGGGAGGCTGCAGCAGTGAAGAAAAACCACAGACATCAACTTCAAGTTTTGGACTCTGGGAGATTTTCAAAAGATTTTCAAAAGACTGATTTTGCTTCTTATGGACACAGTGTTATTCTAAGCGCCAGATATCCTTTTTCCATCATTGTATCATTATATGCAGGCTTGAGATAATTTGCATTGTGGGAAGCCTTTGGCAGCTTTGGCCTCTTGTTATCACAACTGGTTTTTATTGTTTAATATTGCACATTGTTTAATATTGCGCATTGTTTGTTTCACATGTAAGTCACACATAGGTTAAGCGCTATAGTTGTCAGGAATCGGCGTTCTCCTCGCTTCCCAGACAGAGCACTCCCTCCCCGCAGGGAGACCCTGGACACACAAAACAATCCTGCCTTACCGGCCTCCACAGCTCCTCGCCCCTGCCGCCGTCGCGGGATCACTCCCCTCGGCGATTCCTCTGCTCAGCGCCGGGCGCGCCCACACCCACCTGCACGCACACCTGCACCATCCACTGGCTCGGTTCACACGCGTACACGAGTTACGGAGCACGCTCAGTCTGCACACCCTTATTCCTGTCCCCCGGACCTCAGGCTCCGCCCCCGCACACCGCACGGGCATACTCAGGTTACTAACAAGACTCACCTGGCCTGTTATGCCTGCAACAATCTGCAGTGTCTCCCTGTAGCTCTTCCTGTCCCGCCTCCGTTCCTAATTGGACCTTCCTGCTTTATCTAGCTCCTCTCTGCTCTCAGTCTTTGCTCGACATTGTCTCTGTATGGAAGTACTTCTGGATTCTCTCAGTGTTTTCACAGGTTCTGACGCGGCTTGTATGACTACCCCCTCTGGCTCTCGATCTTGCACTCCTTGGACAACGCACACTCTGGTAACCCCTTGAACACGGCTTGGACAACGACCTATCTCCACTCTCCACTCCCTGACTTCGGCGAGGCATCCTTCACTCTATCTCTACAACCGGTACCGGCAAGTATTGTCTACCTTACTATACCTGGCCTGGCAACGCTTCATACCACACTCTGGACACGCTCCCTTTGCTGCAGGTGCGCGTATTACCACTTCCCCCTTCAGCTCAGGGGACGGGTCTGGTCTGCGGGCAGCACCGGCGTAACAATAGTCAGGGGTAATTCCAATTATCATTTGCTGATGATACTAAATTGTGTAAGATAATAGAATCAGAGCAGGATGTAATTTCTCTTCAGAAGGACTTGGAGAGACTGGAAATGTGGGCAGATAAATGGCAGATGAGGTTTAATACAGATAAAGGTTATGCATTTGGGATGCAAGAATAAAAAGGTGACTTACAAATTAAATGGAGATATATTGGGGGAATCCTTGATGGAGAAGGATTTAGGAGTGCTTGTAGACAGCAGGCTTAGCAATAGTGCCCAAATGTCATGCAGTAGCTGCAAAGGCAAACAAGATCTTATCTTGCATCAAACAGGCAATGGATGGAAGGGAAGTAAACATAATTATGCCCCTTTACAAAGCTTTAGTAAGACCACACCTTGAATATGGAGTACAATTTTGGGCACCAATCCTAAGAAAAGACATTATGGAACTAGAGAGAGTGCAGAGAAGAGCTACCAAATTAATAAAGGGGATGGACATTCTAACTTATGAGGAGAGGCTAGCTAAATTAGATTTATTTACATTAGAAAAGAGGCGTCTAAGAGGGGATATGATAACTATATACAAATATATTCAGGGACAATACAAGGAGCTTTCAAAAGAACTATTCATCCCACGGGCAGTACAAAGGACTCAGGCCATCCCTTAAGATTGGAGGAAAGGAAATTTCACCAGCAACAAAGGAAAGGGTTCTTTACAGTAAGGGCAGTTAAAATGTGGCATTCATTACCCATGGAGACTGTGATGGCAAATACAATAGATTTGTTCAAAAAAAAGGTTGGACATCTTTTACATGGGAAAGGTATACAGGGATATACCAAATAAGTATACATGGGAAGGATGTTGATCCAGGGATTAATCCGATTGCCAATTCTTGGAGTCAGGAAGGAATTAATTTTTCCCCTTAATGGGGTTTTTTATTTGCCTTCCTCTGGATCAATAAGTAAGTATAGATATAGGATAAAGTATCTGTTGTCTAAATTTAGCATAGGTTGAACTTGATGGACCTACGTCTTTTTTCAACCTCATCTACTACTGCACCGATACCCAGTTTGTACCTGGCAGATACCTGGAATGCGCCGCTCCTCACCTCTGACAAGCCCCGTTGCGTTTGCCTTCCCAGCCTGGGTTCATGCCTGGCTGACGGGCGGCTGATCTGTTAAATGATAATGATTAGGATTTAATAGGCTGCAATGCTTCGCGTGTCTACCAGATGGCATAAATTCATGAATTGTAATGCAGTATATATATATATACTGTGCAGTATTGCAGCCAGCGGGAATAAAATGCTTCAATCCCTGCCTGGAAAATACCTCAATGCACTCGGGCAGAAAACAGTCACAAACCTCAATACACCCGGGTATACCCGAATTCGTGGGACTAGCCGAGCTCGAATAAAGTGTGTCGCCAGTATATGTAACTATGTAAGTATGGTGTGGAATTCCGAAGATGGGTAGTTGACACAACTTGGAATGAATCAGCACAATGGTTCCATTTTCGCTGAGGCCTGTCAGATAAGATAAAAGATAAACTAGCTCAGATTGTTGCTCCAAATGTATTGGAAGACTTTGTTCACCTCAGTATCCTGACAGACATAAGGATTTCAAAGAAGAGGCAAGGCTTTCCCTTAGTCAGCCCTGGTGTAAGGAGTTCTACTACTTCTTTGATGGCTACTGGCAATTGAACAACATCACAATCAAAAATAGATACCCATTACCTTCGATCCCTAAACTTCTGGAAAGGCGAAGATCTGCTAAGATCTTTACCAAATCTCCGAGAACCTTAAAATCGGATTCATATCCGACTGGGAGATAAGTGTAAAACTGTTTTCCGATTATGGACACTAATGTATGAATACTCAAGCATGCCTTTCAGCCACTGCAACACTCCTGCTACATTTCAGTATTTTATCAGTGATGCTCTTTGAGATTTGTGATCGCTTATCTGGATGATACCCTGATTTTCTCGTATAATCTTCAGGGTCATCAAAAACATGTCCGAGTTTCCGTGCCACATCTCCATTGACATAAATTATATATTGTGACGGTAGGGCTAGCTGGCATCACAAAAACTGGTATGAAGCCCAGCTAGATACCCCTAAATCTATGTAACATGGCCACCTATGTAAGGCTTACTGCAACCAAATGTATTTAATATCTGGGGGAGAACAGGGAATGTATAATGCACTATGTATGTGAGAATGTATTCCAAATGCAATCCCCAAGTCTAGTTGAGCAAGTAATATGAGGTAAAGTGTTTGTGATCTATGTGTAAGCACTGTGATGTGATTTGGGAGTCAGCCCTGTAAAGTGTTAATTGGATTATGTGTACATTTGTATGGAAGGGACTCTGATTTAATCAGATGAGATTCCTGCAGATAAATGTGTATTGAGACAATGGTTGGGAGCGTGGACGTGTTACAGGCATTTGGTGAGTGAGGAAGAGAGTGAACAATCAGGGATGGGGATGGATTCTTAGCACGCCCTCTGGCTGTTGTGGCACCAACCTAATCCATGCTCTGATTGTCCAGCAGCCCCTCCCATGCAACAGAGAGCCGCAGAAGGCTATTTTAGGGGTGCTGCTGATCAGAGAATTAGATCTACCTTCAGAGAGCATCTGAGAGCAAGAGAGGCTAACAGAGACTTTGAGATACTCTGGGAAGGAGTGTGGAGATTCCCTCAGAGGACCATTTGAGTGACTGAGAGACATTCTGGGAAGGAGTTTGGATCTTGACAGTGACCAGCTGGAGATACATGTGAGTGGCTGCTGTGTGATCAGCACTCTGATATCCTGGACGAGAAGCAGACAGGGCAAGCCTTCATGAAGCAGGCCCCTGCACCTAGTGAGACTAGAGTCTACTCCCCAGGCCCCCAGTTGGTATTGTATTTTGTTTTGTACATCTTTGTTTTGTCTGCTGGTGTGCCAGAATAAACTCCATTTTTTTCAACAACTTTGTCCTGTCTGGTGCTAGTGATCCCGGTGGTTTCGGTGTAAATGTACTGGTCTCCCATGACATATATACAATTAGATAAATGTGAGTTTTTAAATAACTGTATGCAATTTCTTGGATATATCATCTCCCCTGAAGCGTTGAGTATGGATCCTAGTAAGATTCAGGCTGTTGTGGAATGGCCAATTCCAAAGAATGAGACAGCTCATTCTCCTGTCTCCTGACCATTGCTACCTGCCTGCCGCCTGCCTCTAATCCCCGCTTATCCACTGACCATCGCTACTTGCCTGGTTGCCTTTTTTAGCAACTGGACTCCAGCCCCATAGTCGCTCCCCGTGACATCTTGTGACTAGGGCCCTTTTATAGTTTTGGCTAAAAAATCTTTCTAATAGTCTCCGAATCTTTTAAAAATACATATCTCTGGAACGATTCCTTCTAACCCATTATATTTGTTGTAACATTGTTTAATATCAGGTATTTTGATGTGGTTGTCAATGTACTGTATTATAAGATGTTGCAAAGGTTAACCTTTAATTAAATATCCCTAAAAAAAATCCTGTTCAAGTGTATTAAATAAGTTTTTGGCACAATGTAATATGGTTTGTCCACTAATAGGTATTAATAAGCTCGGAGTCCAATACAAACTAAGGTTATATGAGCATTATCTAAGAAGGACAACTGTTTCTGCAAAATGAGCTAATTTTGCTTTTGTTGTATGGCATGGAAAAATGTACTATATGGCATACGTACTACAGAACCTCTTCTTTAGATTCTTCCTGACAATTAATTTTTTAGAATTACTATACTGTACTTTCAAATCTTAATTAACAATAAAATCATACTAATAATACTTATCTATGAAAGGTAATCTATAAAATACGTGTATCTGTGTTATAGCCTCAGTATCATTTAGCATACTATAATGGAGTTTTGAATTGGAAGCTGTCATGTAACATCTAATATGCCACAGAATGCAAAAGCGTTTGAAAAAGTAGTGAAATTACCTGAGATTAATCAACTTTAGAAGCATCACAGTATTAGAGTAGGGAGAGGCAAATTATTCCCCCCCCCCCAAAAAAAATTTCACAACTCAACTTAAAAAAAGGACATTCGCCTACCTTTGTACAAATGTATGCAATACCGCCAACCACAACTATTTGCACAGAAGTTCCAGACCATGAAACTTGTATGAGAGAGACTATTTTAGTTAGAGTCCCAAGTTCTATATATATCCCCTTAAACAAACCTTTAAACAACTTGTGGACAGGCACCTGTGCACAAAAAATTGGCACCACCCATTTTGATGATGAGATATCTCTTCATCTCATCATCCCAATGAGATATCTGGGATATATGCTAATAGTATTCATTAGCATATATGATTAGCATATTTCCCAGGTATCTCAGGGGTGCCCATGTTTTTGTGCACAGGTGTCTGTCCACAGGTCTCTTATATTTCAATGTCTGGAACTATTATTATTATTATTACTTCTGATCGAATATGTGAGTAGTGGCTGACAGCAGAATTGCATACATTCGCTCAAATGTTTTAACAACATCTTCACATTCTAATATATTCATCTGCAAATAGAATACTGTATAAAACCTGTGGTTTAAACTTTGACAACTCTGCCCGTCTCTATTGAAGAAGACCTGTTTTTTACACTTCTGTTTCCCACTGAAATAGAAAACTAGCTGAGGATTTTACAGTAATATATGTGATAAGTGGGGGGAAAAGGCCAAATAAATTTGTGCTCAAAAAATATATATGTGGGGCAAATCTTTAAAAAATAATTGAAACTGAGAACAGCAAGTTCAAATCAGCCTAGACCTTGTACTGAAGATAGTACTGAAATTGAGAATGTGGAAAAGCAGATTGAAAATCAGAATTACACAATTAGTTGGAAGGAAAAGTCAGTACCTCTTCTGTCAGCTGTTGTTACTAAGTCAGCTGCAAAAGGCATATCATTCCTGTCACATTCATCAGCATTGATGAATGCCTAACATGCTCTGGCATTAATAGTACAAGACTCTGAAGAGCTGTTGAAAGAGTCAGGTGAAGAACGGGGAAAGTCACAGGGACAATATAACTCTGAAGAGCAGGAGGTAGACTCATCTACTGTATTAAAATAAAAAGTAGGGGGGGGAGGAGGTGGGAAGGGGGGGGAGGAGGTGGGAAGGGGGGGGAGGAGGTGGGAAGGGGGGGGGAGGAGGTGGGAAGGGGGGGGGAGGAGGTGGGAAGGGGGGGGGAGGAGGTGGGAAGGGGGGGGAGGAGGTGGGAAGGGGGGGAGGAGGTGGGAAGGGGGGGGAGGAGGTGGGAAGGGGGGGGGAGGAGGTGGGAAGGGGGGGGAGGGGGGGGAGGAGGTGGGAAGGGGGGGGGGAGGAGGGGGGAAGGGGGGGGAGGAGGGGGGAAGGGGGGGGGAGGAGGGGGGAAGGGGGGGAGGTGGTGGGAAGGGGGGGAGGTGGTGGGAAAGGGGGGAAGGTGGTGGGAAGGGGGGGAGGTGGTGGGAAGGGGGGTAGGTGGTGGGAAGGTGGGAAGGGGGGGAGGTGGTGTGAAGGTGGGGGGAGGTGGTGTGAAGGTGGTGTGAAGGTGGGGGGAGGTGGTGAGAAGGGGGGAGGTGGTGAGGAGGGGGGAGGTGGTGGGAGGTTGTAAGGGGGGAGTGAAGGGAAGGTGAAGGGGGGGTGAAGGTGGGGGTGGAGGGGAGGTGAAGGGGGGTGGAGGGGAGGTGAAGGGGGGGAGTGGAGGGGAGGTGAAGGGGGGGTGGAGGGGAGGTGAAGGGGGGGTGGAGGGGAGGTGAAGGGGGGAGGGGGGTGGAGGGGAGGTGAAGGGGGGAGGGGGGTGGAGGGGAGGTGAAGGGGGGTGTGGAGGGGAGGTGAAGGGGGGGGGGTGGAGGGGAGGTGAAGGGGGGGGGTGGAGGGGAGGTGAAGGGGGGGGTGGAGGGGAGGTGAAGGGGGGGGTGGAGGGGAGGTGAAGGGGGGGGTGGAGGGGAGGTGAAGGTGGGGGTGGAGGGGAGGTGAAGGGGGGTGGAGGGGAGGTGAAGGGGGGGAGTGGAGGGGAGGTGAAGGGGGGGGTGGAGGGGAGGTGAAGGGGGGAGGGGGGTGGAGGGGAGGTGAAGGGGGGAGGGGGGTGGAGGGGAGGTGAAGGGGGGTGTGGAGGGGAGGTGAAGGGGGGGGGTGGAGGGGAGGTGAAGTGGGGGGTGGAGGGGAGGTGAAGGGGGGGGTGGAGGGGAGGTGAAGGGGGGGTGGAGGGGAGGTGAAGGGGGGGTGGAAGTGAAGGGGGGGTGGAGGGGAGGTGAAGGGGGGGGTGGAGGGGAGGTGAAGGGGGGGTGGAGGGGAGGTGAAGGGGGGGTGGAGGGGAGGTGAAGGGGGGGCGTGGAGGGGGGAAGGGGGGGAGGAGGGGGGAAGGGGGGGAGTGGGGGGGAAGGGGGGGAGTGGGGGGGAGGAAGGGGAGGTGGAGGGGGGGTGAAGTGAGGTGGAGGTGGAAGGGAGGTGGAAGGGAGGGGTGGGTGAGGGTAGGTGAAGGCCGCTCAGTCACCCATCCGGCAGCTCCCTCTCCCGTCCGGCAGCTCCCACGTGGATCTGAGGCAGCATGTTGTGGCCGCTCCCCCGCTGTGTCCCGGGTGCTCGCTCCCCCACTGACTGTAGCGGCGCCGGGGGGGGGGGGGTGTGGAGGGGAGGTGAGGGTTGGGTGAAGGGGGGGGTGGAGGGGAGGTGAAGGGGGGAGGGGGGTGGAGGGGAGGTGAAGGGGGGAGGGGGGTGGAGGGGAGGTGAAGGGGGGTGTGGAGGGGAGGTGAAAGGGGGGGGTGGAGGGGAGGTGAAGTGGGGGGTGGAGGGGAGGTGAAGGGGGGGGTGGAGGGGAGGTGAAGGGGGGGTGGAGGGGAGGTGAAGGGGGGGGTGGAAGTGAAGGGGGGGTGGAGGGGAGGTGAAGGGGGGGGGTGGTGGGGAGGTGAAGGGGGGGATGGAGGGGAGGTGAAGGGGGGGTGGAGGGGAGGTGAAGGGGGGGTGGAGGGGAGGTGAAGGGGGGGCGTGGAGGGGGGAAGGGGGGGAGGAGGGGGGAAGGGGGGGAGTGGGGGGGAAGGGGGGGAGTGGGGGGGAGGAAGGGGAGGTGGAGGGGGGGTGAAGTGAGGTGGAGGTGGAAGGGAGGTGGAAGGGAGGGGTGGGTGAGGGTAGGTGAAGGCCGCTCACTCACCCGTCCGGCAGCTCCCTCACCCGTCCGGCAGCTCCCACGTGGATCTGAGGCAGCATGTTGTGGCCGCTCCCCCGCTGTGTCCCGGGTGCTCGCTCCCCCACTGACTGTAGCGGCGCCGGGGGGGGGGGGTGTGGAGGGGAGGTGAGGGTTGGGTGAAGGGGGGTGAGGGGAGGTGAAGGCCGCTCACTCACTCGTCCGGCCGCTCCCTGAGGCAGGAGGCCCGCGCTTCCCCTCTCCGGTAGCGGCGCACGTGAGGGGGAGAGCAGGAGGCCCGGGCCGCGCTTCCCCTATCCGGTAGCGGCGCACGTGAGGGGGAGAGCAGGAGGCCCGGGCCGCGCTTCCCCTCTCCGGTAGCGGCGCACGTGAGGGGGAGAGCAGGAGGCCCGGGCCGCGCCGCGAGGGAGGAGGAGGCTGGAGTTTGCTGCTCTCCGCGGCGCACGGTGAGGGTGATGGTGCGGCTGGGGACGTTGCGGAGCGTGGGGAGGGGGGTGAGGTGGGGAGGGGGGAGAGAGTGAGGGGCACCGGGAGGGGGGGGGGGGGTGTGTGTTTGTGTGTGTGGAAGGTGAGCTGCGGTCCAACTGACGGGGGAGAGTGGTGTGTGTGTGTGTGTGTGTGTCTGTGTGTGTGTGTGTGTGTGTGTTTTAAAAATTTTTTTGTTTGGCCCGTCACTCTGCCTCAGGCCAATGAAAGGTGCGGGGCGGGCAGGCCAAGGGACCAATGAGATTGCCGCTAGGGACGCAGACACACAGTGAACTCAGAAATATATAGTAGATGTCCCTTCCCGTGTGTGTGTGTGTGTGTGTGTGTGTGTGTGTGTGTGTGTGTGTGTGTGTGTGTGTGTGTGTGTGTGTGTGTGTGTGTGTGTGTCATATATGTAAGGTTCCAGGTATGTGACTACTGAGCAGTAGTTTGGAAGAAAAATAACTGCGCAACAAACAAATGACTCTACACTTAACTAAAACAACTATACTTTTCCTGCAGCTTGGTTTGGATCTCTCACCCAGAGAAACAACAGGCAAACATCCAAAGGAACAAACCTGTAGCACAAGGGGAAAAACAAGAAAATACATAAGGTAATATTTCATGGTATTTGAGAAAAACCTGCTATGATGCTCCACACTTAAAGGAAAGATTTCTTATAAGGCAAAAGAGAGATCAGATGTTACTTCTGAAAGTTTTTTGTCCACTATTGTGAAGTCGTGGGAGAACAGGATATGGTAGCTGCTGGGCTTTCATAGGTATCAGCTCAGAGGTAGAAATATCGTGTGAACCAATTCCACACTCTGATTGGCTGAAATACCTTGTGACACAGAAGCCATATTGGATTTAGTGACCTCATCTTAAAGGCAAATGAAGCACAGCCATTCTGATTGGCTGGCATCATTCCCTTTAAGTGACGTCACAGCAAAAAAAATTTTTTTTATCGGAACATGGTTTTAACAGCCAATCAGGTGGCTGTTAACCATTTTGAGGGTAAATGTGACGTCACAAGCCATATTTAAGGCCGTGATGCCTCATTTGAGCCCAAGAAGACGACGAGACAGCATCGGCTGGGATTTAACATGATTTTTTTTGGATTGACAGATGAAGAAAGAAGATAAAGAAGAACAAGAAATGGTTACAGATGAAGATAGAAGACGGTGAGTAAAGGAAAAAAAAAAGAAGATTGGGGTACCTGAGCCGGATCTTCATGGAGGATGTCATCGGATGCTGTTGGAGGCCTTCAAGGTACGTGAGCTTCCTGTTACCCCAGGAGTCGGAGGGCCACCGCTTCTAATGGTAAGTAATATATTCAATGTTTGTAAATGTCTCTTTTTACAGGTTTATTCTTTGGATGTGTTTTTTTATTTTTTAGGGGAGGCACAATGACTGATAATATATTAATCTGTACCTCTTTAGGGTACAGATGAATACATTATTATGCCAATATTTGGGGGGCATTTCTCGCTTGTTATTGCAGTTTATAATGTGGATGTGATTGTTTGTTAATGCTTAATGTAATAAAAGGTTTGCGATTGGTGTTCGCTTGTACTTAATGTTATATTATGTTAGCTCATGTGTTTTATGGTTACTTCAGAGATTGTTTTAATTTATTTCTTTGTCTTTTAATGGTTACATTAATTAATGTTGGAGTAATTCATTGTTTTGATTGGTTAGTGTTATTATTCATTTTGAGTTGGTTTAGGAATTAATTGGTTTGATTGGGTAATGGTTTAATTAATTCATTGTTGATGTTGTAATTGCTACTATTGATTGGATTAGCTGGCTACTGTTTTTATTTAGTGAAGTGTGTTTTTTTTGGAGTTTATTTACGTTTTATTACTGTGTGTCTTGTGTATTACTGTATTGTGATTAGGGTGCCCATTGAGTGCTATAGTGGCTTATCATACCCATATTATTATTATATGGGTATGATGTACTATACTACTCAATGGGTATAGGGTGGGTATACGTGGGTGGGGTGGGTGCTTAGGCCTCCCGGGTCAGGGCGGGTTAACCCCTTAATGACTATAGCAGTTAGGAGCTGCTAAGGTGATTAAGTGGTTAGGGGCCATTAAATGTATTCATTTTGTATATATGCTTTCTGGCAACGGAGGACAGAGGGACCTGCTGTTGTGGTAAGTATAACTGTATTTATTTATTTTATTTATGTATGCTAATGCAGTGTTTAATAATGGGCAAATAATCTATTATCCATATCTGGATAATAGTTATTTTGCCCATTACTGTACTGTATGGGTTTGGACGGAGGGGGGTGTGGGGGGTGTGTATTGATGTGTTTTTAAATATTTATTAATATACATTTCTTTCATAGTGTAGAGGTTCAGGGGGTCTCCGGAGCTGAACCACGTTGGTTTTATGTCCGGGGACCCCCTGCTTCCTGAGATACGAGACTCTTTATGGGGTGCCGGTATCCCTCTGCATTGAAATGTCCCGCGTCACGTGACCGGGACATTTCGTTGCATAGGAGATACCGGCACCCCATAAAGAGGCCTGTATCTCGGGAAGCAGGGGGTCCCCGGACATAAAACCAACGTGGTTCAGCTCCGGAGAACCCCTGGACTTCTACACTATGAAAGAAATGTATATTTAAATAAATAATTTTCGGGCGACATTTCAGCTGGGAGAGGCGGTTCTCTCTGCAGCAGAAATGAATCGATGGTTTAGGCCTTTTCAGAGGCTCGATGCTCTCGCTGGCAGCAACTCGCCCGTTTTGGGCATTTTGCTATCACTGGTAATCGAGCCTTTCTGAATACCGTGATAGCAACGCCCAAAAAACAGTCATTTTAAATTCCCTGGCGATTTTTTTTATGAACCTTCTCTGAATAAGGCCCACAACATATCGGCAGGCGATCGTGGGGATTTCATTTTAATATTACAGTATTGTAGCAGGGGGTTTCCAGAGCTGAACCACATTGATTTCAGGTCTGGTGACCCCCTGCTTCCCAAGTTACAGTCCCTGTTATTGGGTGCCGGTATCCCTCTGCATGGTTTAAATCCCCCAATCATGTGGGCCGTGACGCGGGAGAATTTAAACATGACTGCTAAAATACTGTAGTATTGAAATATAATTAAAACCCTGCGATTGACTGTTAGAGGCTCGCAGGTAGAGTGACTGATTCAGTCTCTCTGACTGTGCAATTCTTACAGACAGGTAGAACCCGGTAGGGTTCAAACAGCGCGAGTCCCATTCAGACGCAGGGACCCCCGCTGTGTTAATCCAATGGGCCATTAGTCTGCTGTGGATCACCTTGCGGGGTTTTCAGTAAATAGGTCATGAGTTTGGAACGTGATGTGGTCGAATACCAGTGGCTGCAGCTGTAGGTGCATCCAGGTGGTCAGAATCTCCCCCTACTCAGTGTCTCAGCTTGTCTCCAGCAGGTATAAGGGAACTGTCTGTATATGAAGATGGCTGATGGATCTTGTCATATCATGCCCCACCTAAGATGGCTGCTGACAGGAAGTCAGCCTCTCTGGTCCTCTATTGCCAGCAGCTGCTCCTGGACTTTAAATAGCAGGCAGGTGCTCCCTGTCTTTGCCCGTTCAAAGTACCCAGAACCTTGTTCCTGCCTTTGTGCCTGTGTTTGCCTTGTCTCTGTTTGGACTCCTGCTTGGAACTGACTACCCTTGCCTGATGCCTGCCTCGACCCCAGAAGTGGACCTGACTACCTTTGTCTGCTGCCTGCCTTGAACTCAGAACTGGACCTAACTACCCCAGCTTGCCTTTGTCTCAACCCCGGAACTGGACCTGACTTCACTTGTATCCCAGGCCTCTGATCCCAGGCCAAGGTCATTGTACCACTCCCTACCTCTGCCCTGCTGGTTCATATCCTGTTGCTATAGAGAGTATATATGGTTATTGAACTTTATTTTATTTATTTTAATTATGCAACGTTTCTGGTTAGTAATTTACTGCAGAAAGAGATTGTGATGTAATGTGTCTGTTACATTTATATATTTTTTGTGGTATACCAGCAGTCAATAATATTGTTCTAAAATGTTTTAATTTTAAATCTGACGATTGTGCTTATCTGCTTCCTCGTCTGGCAGTGCTCTGCCCATGTCTCTGACCCCTTTGATGCCCACCATTATGTCGGGTGGTTAATGGCCTCAAACAGGTCTCTTACTTTGTGTATATCACATTTAGTGGCGCTCTGACACCTATTCCTCTAACATGCTTTGGTTCTATGCAAATTTTTGCTTTAAGTCTGCGTTTGATATCCGCATAACGTTTTCTACAGTGTTGTATTTTGCGAGGTACCAAAAAGAAATGTGCTTACACAGCGCTAATCCCAATAACAATAACACAATAAATCAATATAGACAATAAATGGACTAATAAAAGAAATAACAAATATGATAACAGCAGGGCAGCCAGGAATGGACTGGTAGAACCAGCACCAGAGAGAGCACAACAAAAACAAATACAGACCAGCGCCCAAAATGGTGAATAAATATCCACTGAGTCCAAGATAATGTCCAATCAGTCGTGAGATCAGGCTCCACTCAGTAGATAGGCGACATGTGAAAAAATGACAAGAAAATAATCATAGTGTGCATTGTAAACACAACAACATAAAACAATACTAACTGACAACATGGAACATGTAACACAGAAGCTGATGTAATTAAAACTAATTTATTAAACAAGGATGCCTGTTGCAGCGGGTCATCAGGGGTTAAAACCAGAACCCTACTTACAACAGGACCGGAAATGCAAGCGTCATAACACCAGGCAAAAGCGAATTCCTCTGGACGAAGATAATCCTCTGCAGACACCTGCACAAGTGGGGGGGGGGTAATCGTACACTCCTCCCGTTTGCCGCAGTAACCCGGCAATTAGCTCGGCAAAGCACAGCAACACACAGGGGGCTGCTCCTCCACAATCTCCGTGTGCTGTGAGAAGATCCACCGCGTGATGCACTTCCGGTTTCTTCCAAGGCGCCGTGACCTCTGACCCTACACGTTTCGTGATAACGTCACCTCCTGAGGAAGCACATTGATTTCAGGTCTGGGGACCCCCTGCTTCCCAAGTTACAGTCCCTGTTATGGGGTGCCGGTATCCCTCTGCATGGTTTAAATCCCCCAATCACGTGGGCCGTGACGCGGGAGAATTTTAACATGACTGCTAAAATACTATTCAAATATAATTAAAACCCTGCGATCGACTGTTAGAGGCTCGCAGGTAGAGTGACTGATTCAGTCTCTCTGACTGTGCAATTCTTACAGACAGGTAGAACCCGGTAGGGTTCAAACAGCGCGAGTCCCATTCAGACGCAGGGACCCCCGCTTTGTTAATCCAATGGGCCATTAGTCTGCTGTGGACCACCTTGCGGGGTTTTCCTGAGGAAGGTACATTAATGAATTATGCAGTCTGTGTACCACAATTATGCACCTAATACAATTATGGATAGGTATATTATAATCTGTTCAGATCGTGTGCATACTTTCAGGATTTCTTGGCTGTGAATATAGACACAGGATTCCATACACGTATCTGGCACAGCAAGGGTTAACACTGATGCTACTTACCTGGAGGATCTATAAATACCTGCTAGCCTGCAGGGTTCCCTCATCATTACTTGCAACTTGCCTTGAAGAAGCGTCTCTCGCGAAACGCGCGCGTCGGCTCAATCTCAGACGTGCACGCGCAAGGATCGATTACCACCGCACCTGACTGTCTCGCACGGCGAGCTGGTGCAGTTCCCTGCTCCTGCTCGATATAGGCTTTAGTGTGTTCCGACGGACAAATATAAGCCTCGAATCTGACTAACAGGGATATTACTCTCTAAGATAAATGTACTTACGCAAGACTGTGAGATACTCTATCTCATCAGCTTGCAAAGTGACACACTCCGGCTCCTGCTATTAAAACTGAAGTGTATTAGGAGCTTATCTTCATTAGGAGTACATATGAGCATCTCTTTTCTAGGGGGTGTTGTTTCAAGTACATATTCATCATTGATCATAGTATCTGTTCACTCCAGAATCAGCTTTTATTTTAGCTGACCCACTACGTATGTTAAACGGTGTTCCAAGGACTAAGATATCATTACACCACCTCTGACCCAAAAGGTTACTATAGGACATTCCTTGTATGTGATACTAACCCCTAGATCCAAAGGGGGCTGATATTAACGCTGTGAATACATAGCTGGTATTACTTTTTCACAATTTGTCCTAAAAGAGATTGTACATACCTATACCGACCTACGTGTAAACATACTGATATACAGTTACACACTGGCAAAGTATTACAAAGATCTGCCTCATAACACTGCTGCACACTTCCTCAGTGCAAGGTCATGTGAGGTCATATCAGCTACTATACGGATGTGATAAAACCTATATTAGATATCTCAGCATTTGCAGAACTGCCTGGAAACACCATTGCACACACTTTTTTAGTGCAAGGTTTATATGAGGTCATATCAGTTATCAATCTGTGTGAAAATCCTATACCTCTACCTTTCTCAATGGAGGGTTCAGACTAGCCCAGATCAATTAAATACCTATACTGGTTGAATTGTGGTATACTAAATATACTATAAACTAGATACCACATTAACCATACCAGTAACCGTAAATCTAATCACCTGACCTACACTGCAGTAGTTTATCAGTACGACTGCTGATTGATTTACTATTTACCTTATCTTGCATATAAGCTAGAGAATTCCCTGGACGTCCTATCGGTTGACAGATCCCTCACAAGGACTGTCATTTAGTGTAATCTAGCAATGGTCTATTGATACACTTTGATTTACAGGATCCTGAGCCAAACGGGTATCAGTCTCTAGATCCAACTTACCTTCAGTTCAATCTTTTAACACCAATAATTTTATCTATTGTTACATAATAAAGGATTATTTTAAATACTACATTCACCACCAGAGGGTGAGCTTGAGTGCTACACTTGGGTCACTTTTCTTCTCACACTATCTGCATTATTACCCAAAAGCGTGTGTTTTGGGGGACAGCTTTGTGAGTGAGCAAAAGAATGAGGTGTAAGAGAGGTGGAGGAGTGGGAGTGAAAGGGGAGAGTGGGGTAAGTGATAAAAGAGAGGATGGTGGAGTGACAGAGAGGAGGGTGGAGTGAGTGAGAGAGGGATACATGAGTGAGATAGAGGGGTGCGTTAGTGAGAGAGGGGTGCGTGAATAAGAGATGAGTAACAAATCATTTTGTATTGTGTCCCAGGTTGTCACTTTAAAAATCTGGTCACCTTAGTTAACAGATCTCTGAGATCTGGCCCTTAGAATTAAAAAATTGATAATCAAATCCAATATTAATGATGGGGATACTTTCAATGGTGTTTTTGTTCTAAAAAAAAATATGTTGGTTTTGCTTCTAAAAAAAATGCCATGCTTTGTTTTTTTGCCAAAACTCAAATGGTTTTGGATTTTAAAAAAAAACACAAAAATGTTTTCAACAAGATATTCTGCCGACAGTATCCAATTATGTGGATTGATTCAGAAACCTCACATCCTTAACATAATAGCTGCATGCTGTACAATCCTGCTACTGTATATGCCAGGGGACATTGAATTACAGAGTAGAAGTGCAGAAGGAAAGATTGCTGACAACATAAAAGCCTGATGAGAAAATAGCAGGAAAAATAGAGTAAATTTGACTGTCAACTTCTTTGATCATCGGTATTATATTAACATAAAATAGCAGCAACAAATAAATGAATAAAAATAAATAATAAATGAAATAAACATTACAAAAATAATATACAAATATATTTTGGGGTGTTTTTCAGTGGCGTTTGGATCTGACCTTAGCTGATTGCCAAAGTAATTACTAGAGGTAGGAAGTCTATCTCAAGTCTAGTCTCAAAGTGAAATCCAAAGGGTTTTTTTCTAACACTGAAAATTCGCACTGTGGATTAATAATCCGAACCTGAAAACTGAATCTGAAATCCGAAATCTGAAATCCAAAACACTGAATTATAATAGGGGGATGAGGAAGAGTATAAATACTGTAGTGGTGCAGCAACACATTAACCTATGATTGACTGGAGTTTCATGTAAGCGGACCCTGGGGCTCTGGGCTCCTGCACAAGTTTCTGTTTGTAGTATATTAATTTGTATATACTGTAGCAAGTTATTGATATTACTATAGCAGTTTATAAATATTACTCAGAAATAATCACAATAATAATCAAGAACATTTCCTATTGTCAATTATTTGCAAGAACAGGGATAAGCTTTCCCACATTGAGTTTTTCTAATTCGCTATCTGTTAGTAATGGCAGGCGCTGCTGTTACAGTGGGGGAAAAAAAAGAAAAAGACACTATCTTAAACATGTATCCATTATTTACTTAATACAACTTGTAAATGAAACATTAACAACCTGGTATTAACAAGTGAGTGACTAACTGGAGTTTATAAGTAGTACTCCTATAGTGACTGACCCTTTGGCAGTGTTATGTGGGCACTGGACTACTGGACATGTTTCTGTTTGTAGTATATTAACTGGTATAGAGCTGGTTATTGATACTACTCTGAAATAATCACAATAATAATGTCAATTATGCGTGAGGACAGGGATAAACATGCCCACATTTTATTTTCTCTCATTCTCTCTCTGCAGTGCACCTACAGTAGTGTGACAGTGCGGAGCAGAACAGCAGAAGCTGCACTCACTGCCATATTATAGCCCTATATATCTCACTGCAGGAGTCTTTCTTCACCTAAACACCACCGCCCCGCCAACCCTTCCCCCGCCTCCCGTCTTGTAGACAACTGAAAGTTAATTAAGAAGAGATATAAAAATGAACTGGAAATTCAAGCCAGCCTGCTATGGCCCTAGCTAGTACTTCTGAAACAAAAAATGGATATGTGTGGAAGCATAATATTGAGAATGTTAATAAAACTGTCCTTTCTAGGGAAAACATTGACCCAGCACCACCACTGAAATCAGCACCAAGCACTGCTGTGCATGTTACTGCTGCCAACAGGCCCACCATTATTATTAATTAATGCATCTATTTCTTTCAATTATTAATAAATAATATTAATATTTAATATTAATAAATAATAATCTCACAATTTATTTTTTCAGTTGAAACTGTAGAAGAGAAAACCATGTAGATGTCGGTTGCAGAAGATTGTATTATTTCACAAACTCTTTGTTATTTATCTCTAAGCTCAAATTGACACTAATAAAAATGTCATACTTTAAAAATACTTTTTAGTCATCTGAAGTTTTTTATGGGAATAATGGGTGGATTACATTGCTTTTAGATTAAAAACACACTAGCGCAGCCTATCGTTACTGCAGAGTACTATTGCAGCAGCAGATCTATATTTTGCTGTCGCGGGGCCACAACATGCAAATAAATGCCAGGGATTTACACTTGGTTTTGTGCGGCACTGAAAACAGTAAGTCTGACTATATCTGCATGTTATGGAGCATGCCAGGCAGCTGGATGAGGCCTTTCTGAAACTTAGACAGAGGCATATGATGGGAGAACTGTGCAGGCTGCTGGGACCTTTGAGGAAAGCACCATTCTTGTGCACATTAATGAAGCTGGCATAATTCAGATCATCCCACTAATATTCCTCCTAAAAAAACATGAACTATATGCAGCATAATGATGATAATGAAATGGTGGCAATGGTTGATAAATTGCTTGAATGCCTGGTGAATGACCCACCACATTGTCAGTATGAAATGGGGAGAGGAATACCTTCAAGCTACACTTTTAGACCATCGATTCAAAGACAAAATGAAATACTTTTTGCCCTATGGGGACGAGACGGTGGCGAATTGAAAAATACATCTAATTGATTGGGTTAAGGCAGAGTTGGAAAAGGATGAAAGTGGAGAGAGAAGGCCAGTAAAGGCATACATTTCACACAGAAACAAAGAACAAAATGGTGGTCATCATCACCACTTTCTTCCGTTCAGAGTCAGGCCTCAAATCAAGTGGCTTTTGGTAGTGGTGGTGGCGGAAGTGGCAGTAACAGAAGCCGAAATCATGACCCATCACTATGGGAAATGCTCTATGGCATGGTTCACACTAGTACTGAAGCAGCAGACACTTCTAGTACTAGTGCTATGGACATGGTGGAGCCTTATGGGTGATACTACACTCATGCTTCCTGAATATGATCCTCTTGAATACTGGATTGTTAAAACAAAAACATGGCCTACTCTTGTAAAGGTGGCAATGGAATGGCTGAGTTCTCCAACTGCAAGTGTGAGAGTGTTTAGTGCAGCCGGTGCAATACTAACCAACTGCTGGCCAAAACTGTCCAATGGCAGCCGGAAAAGACTCACTTCTATCAAGATAAATCGACATCTGATTCTTCCAAAATATACATCCCCTGCACATAGCATTCAAGCGGCACTGGACGGAGCAGTGGGCAAGTAATTACTAAGAGGCCAGCGCTATAGCTGCACTTTAAATGTAAAATGCAACAATTGCTGTCTGCCTTACTCTGTCACTCACCATTATCAGTGCATCAGGATGCTAGCACCAGCATTGGAGATATCTTGTCAATTAGCACAACTACTTATAACGGTGCTCTTCTCAGATAGAAAGTGGACCCACCGGGCTGAGGTAGGGGTATAAGATCACCGACCAGAGTCAGAGGACAGAGTCCTGTTAAAGTAGTCATGATCCACGCAGAGGTGAAGACAGACAGCAAAGGTGCACGTCCGGATACAGGCTGGCATAAATGCAGGTGGCAAAGGAGAGGTGGTTGGGGTCACAGGCTGAGGTCGGCAACAGGGAATTCAAAGAACAGGGAGGGCTCAGGAATAGGGCAGGCTCAGGGACATGAACTCAAGGGGGCCAGGAACACATAGGAAAATATACTATTCTCAGGCAGGGGCTGGGAGTCACTAACTGCTATTTAAGCCCTGGAACAGGTGCAGCCAATAACAAAGTTCAGGAAGAGGCTTATCAGGAACCAAGATGGCCACCATAGCCATGTAAGGGCAAGTTCCAGAAAAAAACTGGACTGAAACCCTTACACTACTACCACCAGAGGTGATCCAGATCAGTGTGTAACATTGGCAGGTTAGCATCAGCACTTTGCCTTCATTAATATTTGAATGTCAGACCCTGTCCTAAGACCATTTACTGTTCCTTCTCTCAGTAACACAAGGGTCACATTGGGAGAGACTGTCCAAGGGGACATACTCCTTTTATTTGATTCCAAAAATAAAGAAAAGAATAACCAGAGAACACTAAGTTTGCACTCTTTCTGTGTAATATATGTGTGAATCAATTCATAGACCAATGTCCAGTGACTCCACGCCACTGCTAATGGTGACTAACTTTGGTGAACACAAAGTTAGCACTCTTTTGAGTGTTATATCTGTGTGAATCAATGTATTGTCCACTCCACTGCCACTACTATTCTTTTAACACCTTTTTTCACTTACTGCTAGTCTACTGTAGTGGCATTGAGTGTCTGTCTGATTCAGAAGAATGAGTTCAGTAATTAATAATTAACACAACCGGTCAGAGAGGGTGACTGTCTGAGATTAACTAAACTTTGTCTCAGAGAGAGTAACATTTCTGTCAGTTGCCACTGAGTCTGGCAGTGTCACTGCAATTGCGTTTCTACTGAGTTATTTCTGCTGAATCACGTGTCAGACTCAGTGGTTTGTTGTGTTTTGTTGTTTATCTCCCACCACCACCACTTTCATCCATCATTGTAATCTAATTATTTTATTGGCAAAAAAGAAAAACTTTAAAATATTCCCATATATGAATTTTTATTTGGACAATATAGTGGTGCTATGCATCTCAGTTACAATTGACAATTAGCACCTGGCAATGCAAAATGACCCAACAGCTGCCACCAATTCCAGAGCATCTAAGTTGGCATTGTTACAATGCTTGGCTTGTTCTGTTTATGTTTGTCCTAAACCACAGTTACTGTAACATCTCTCAGTAACACACGGGTGGGTAAGAGGAAGGTCCTCCAGGACATATTTTTTTTTTACAGCAACAAACATTTTATTTGGCAACTGGCTTGAAACATACTTAAGACATTTCAACTGGAAGCAGTGTTGTATCTTTGAGAATAATATTTTTTTTTAAAGAATCTCGTCCTTTGGCGTAAATTCATTAATGATATCATTTTTATCTAGAGAGGAGACCAGCAAACACTTTTAGAATTTTAAAATTATCTTAACTGTAATGTTCACTGATACATTTTACCTATTCTTTTAACAAAGTGACATTTCACTGGGGCTTTTTGCTTTTGCCTTCCTCTGGATCAATATACTATAAGTTCGGATATGGATAAAGTATCTGTCATCTAAATTTAGCATAGGTTGAACTTGAATAGACATTTGTCTTTTTTCAACCTCTTCTACTATGTAACTATGTTTAGAAAAAAGGTAGATTGTAACGGTTATCTTGATGCCACGATGTCACGAGGGAGAATCCAGGAACGGGTAGGACCTTGATAGCCAGAACAGCAGGGACGGGCAAGGAATCATCAGGGTTGCAGGCAGGGGTCCAGAGCAGGCGGAAGCCAAGGATAATCGAGGTCGCAGGCTGAAGCCCAGGGCAGGCGGCAGGCAAGGATCGTCGGTGTCACAGGCTGAGGTCGGTGGCAAGTGACAGGAACAGGGGAGGGGAGCAGGAACAGGTCTGGGACTCACAAGGAGGAAACAGACAGGGAACAAGCCAGTACATAGGCAAGGACCTACATGAAGCAGAAGCATAAGGAGCAGGATCACAAAGCAAAGGCCAAGAGGTGCAAGAAACAGGAAACTATAAGACATGCAGAGACAGAAGACAGGCGCAACCAAGAGGAGATAAACAGAGGAAAACCCAGAACAGGCAGAAACATCAGCACACCCGGTGTTCAGACAAGGAACAGAAAGGGAGAAATCCTAAACTGCCAGGATATTCCTGACAGATGAGTTGCCATCATCCAAACTGGATTAAAAACATCCCCTATGGGAAGTTTCAAAGCGTTTTCAGAAACTATTCTAGGGATAGTGACTTCAATGAAGATTCGAAACGCGCGAGGAAACACTTTGAAGATAAAAATTTGATCAAGGTCTAATAAAACAATCATTAGAAGAGCAGCAAACCTAAAGAGAAAGTCTTTGCTAAATAATAAAGTTAAAACAAAAAGAGAATACTAACACTGATAATTAAATGTCGTTATAACACGGTACAATGAAAGAACCACTTACATCCATAGAAGTTTAAACAAACATTAGCATATTTTGAAAGGGGATGCTGTATTACAAGATTTTCTCCGCCCTAAACCAAGAATTATTTACAAACACAACAAAAATCTTAAGAATATCTTGGCCCCAACAGCATTAAAAGCTGTGGGAGAAAGAGCTGCATTCACCTGGCTCCCCATGAAACCCAAAGGATGCTTTAAAAGTGGCCATTCATCTTGCATCACGTGTGGGTTTTTAGATCCAGATAACAAATAAGTCAATGACAGAACTTCAGGAAAAACTCATACGATTTAACAAGTTATAAATTGTCAGACGACACGTTATATATATGTAATAGAATGCCCACGTAAACTACAGAATGTGGGGAGAACGAGGAGATCCCTTAGGGAAAGATTCCTCGAGCACAGAAGAAACATCCTGAAGGGTTTCGAACTACACAATGTATCCAAACATTTCTGTGAAAATCCAAACACAAATCCAGAAGGTATAACAATTAAACAAATAGAGCTAGTTAACATCAATACAAGAAGTGGGGAGAGGTTTCTGCAGCTCTGTAGCAAAGAGACCTATTGGATCCACCACCTCTAGACTCAGTCACGTAGGGGTTTAAGTACTGATATCGACTGGTAGCTTTTTTTTACAATCTTGAGTGTGCTACAGTGTATTACTGGATAACGTTCTCCTTTTTATGTTGTTCACCCTCTCTTCTGTTTTTTGATACTTCTATTATTTGATACTTCTTTTATATATACATTTTTTTTTAACTTGTATTTTATTGGGGTTTTTTTACAAGTTATATTTAGGGAGGGAGGGAGGGGGTACAAAAGGGAAAAAAAGGGACGGGGGGGGTGCGAGGGGTATATTTCCATCCTATCTCCGTTAGTAGTACAAACATTTATACTTTATTATACATACAATTGCATTTCAACTTGAGTCTCGCCACAGTTGCTTAGTTCTTGTGTGAAAAATCATTGATCAGTAGCTTCCCAGTACGACACCCATGGATCCCATATCTTTAAACCCCTTCATATCTGTCCTGAATTAGACTAGTACGTTTTTCCATGGTCATTATATAGTTTGCCTTGCTTCGGACCTCTGCTATTGTTGGTGGGTCATTTTGCTTCCAGCTTCTAGCTATAACTGCTTTTGCCGAGGAAAGAATATGTATCATCAACTTATCTGTATTCCTCTCTATATCCTCTATTGGTTTTAGGATTAATATTGTTTCCATATTCCATGGACAGTCTAGCCCAGTAATTCTCTTTATTAGTTTTTTAATCTTTCTCCAAAATAAAACTATCTTGGAACAGGTCCACCAGATGTGTTTAAATGTGCCTATTTGGCCACATTTCCACCAGCAAAGGGGGGATGAGGTTGGGAAAAATGAGTGCAGTAAAGCAGGGGTATAATACAACCTGTGTATTATCTAAAGATTAACTTCGCGGACTGCCGAGCATCTACAGTAGATGATCTAGCTGATCTCTCGTAGATGTCTTCCCACTCTTCCCTATCTAATGATCGCCCTATATCATTTTCCCAATCAAGAATATTTTTATTTGTTTGTTCAATGTTTTGTGTAATCAGAACTTGATATAATTGTGCTATTGTTCCTTTGTGGTATACACTTGCCGAATATAAATTCTCAAATATAATTAATGGTCTAAAAACATCCTGCTTGGGTTGTATTGACGAGACATAGTGTCTTATTTGGAAATATTGGTATAAGTACCTTAGATTGGAGGGCCGGAGTGAACCCCGGATTGGACATAATTGGGGTCATTAGTGAGGGGATAGAGGAAGTAGATTTGGCTCTACAGAATTTATCCCATAATTTTAGAGCGTGAGTAATCACTTGGTGGGCCCTGGTGCGCTCAGGACGCAACTCTTTCTTTAGCCACAGTAATGTTGCCATATCTATTGCCTGGGCTTTTGCTCTTTCTATATCTACCCATGGCTTCATCCCCTTTTCCATTGACCAGTATATCAGTGGACTTAGTCTAGCCGCTTCATAATATTTAATCAGGTCTGGTTGAGACATACCCCCTAGTGTTGTTAGTAGCACCATAATTTTTACTTAATTCTTGGTTTTCTACCGTTCCATATAAATGTTGTTATTTCTTTTTCTAACTCTCTAATATATTTTTGTGTAACTGTGACTGGTAGTACCTGAAATAAATACAGCATCCTGTGCAGTGTGTTCATTTTTACCGATGTTATTCTGCCTGACCATGACATTTTATATCTATCCCAGATTCTTAGATCCTTTTTCAGATCTTTAATAAGTTCGGGGTAGTTTGCTCCATAAAGTTTATCATATGTTCCTGTTATATACACTCCCAAGTATTTGATCTTATCTGGTTTCCATTTAATTGTAAATAGTTTTGTTTTTTTCATTTTTATCTTGTCCTCTGCTGGGATACAGTACTATTTGTAGGCTTAGAGCCTCTGATTTTGGTATAGTTTATTTTAAAGTTTGAGCGTTTTCAAAAAATGTCTACTGTGTCAAATAGTTTCTGCAGTGACGTTTTTGGGTTAGTGAGTGATAGCATAACATCGTCTGCAAACAGAGACACCTTATATTCCCTATCTCCAATTGTCACTTTTGGAAGTCAAAACTTCAATACACAGGTCGAACAGCAATGGTGACAAGGGGCATCCCTGGTGAGTGCCATTTGTAATTTGGAATGTAGCTGAGGTATACCCTGATGTTCGCACTGTAGCTGTTGGGTTTGAGTATAATGCTCGTATTCCTTTGATAAAGCTTTTGTGGATTCCCATTTTGTTCATTACCTGAAACATAAAAGGCCCTGCTACTACATCGAAAGCATTGTCTGCATCCAACCCCAGAATCAGGGCTGGATTTTGGCTACTGTTGCTATTGGGGATTATATTTATAATTCTGCTAATATTATTAGAATATTAGGATCTATCGAGCCTGAGGAAGTCCAGTTCCGGACGAAACGCGTTGCTCTGCTCTTCAGTTGGGACATTATCACAGCATATTCAGAGGAGGCAGAGGTGCAGTCGTTGCTCCCCATCCGGACGCGGAAGGAGAGACCCCCTACCACTAACCACCTTATCACTCCCCTTGCTTTTATTTCCTTATAGAAGCCTTTGGTTTCTTTGTTTTTTACCTGTTTTTATTATTATAGTATGTTTTTTATTTAAATAAAGTTTTTATCCCGTAGACCTTAGTGTCATTTAGTCTGCCTTCACCCCATTATCAGTTTTAGGGGTACATAACGACAAAGAACAGAAGTGTAAAGAAACCACTAGGAGTGTGCACTCACACTGGCCCGTGTGCGTATTGTGTTATATCGTTTTTTATTCCCCCTTCATCACATATATCACTACCTGCAACCATTTGAGAGTTATCCACAGATAACAATATCTGAGGCCCTGTCCTAACGGGCAACAATAAGATACCAAGATAGGAGAAGACTCACATTGGCCCGTGTGAGTGCTTGATCATACCATTGCATTTCAATGGTCTACTGCTATATCACCCTTCCCCATATTGCAGCCTTTGTATATTTGCCTTAACCTAACCTCCTTTTTCGTTTGCATGAGAGGAAACCCCCCTGGAGGGACATATACAACGAACATAGAAAGCTGAAAACACACCAAGGAGGAAGGTCTCGATCGCAGAAGAATACATCACTCCAAGAAGACAAGAAACCCAAAGAAACCTTGATGTGAAAGAACTTACACAAGGCCGTGTAAGTTATTTATTCTCTTACCTTTCCACCCACATACACACATCAATGTATGTATACCCTTTACGTTTGGAATCTGCTCCATGAACTGTCACTTCAATAGATGTGTCAATTACCATATCGATTACCAGTTCAGTAAGACATATTAACTGCCCGTTTCCTATAACTGTGCTCCCCCATTCTTTTTTGTATTCATTAATATTATTAGAAGCCTGATGCTCCGGAGTGAAACCTACCTGGTCTGGATGGGCCAGCATGTTCAGAGCTTTATTTTGGCGCGTTGCCAATATTTTTGCAAATAGTTTTATATCTGTGTTAATCACCGATATGGGCCTATAACTTGGGCATAGCATGGGGTCCTTACTCTCCTTAGGGATTACTATTATAGCTGCTTCCAGCATTTCCTTCAGTAGCACTTCTCCTTTTAATATGGCGTGGAATAGCCTGATTAAGTTTGGTTTCAGGGTGGCTTCAATTTTTTTGTAATATAGGTTTGTGTACCCAACTTGGCATTGGGCTTTAGAATTTTTGAGGGCTTTTATGGCTTCCGATATCTCTTCTGCTGATAAATTAATGCCCAACAAATGTGACGTTTGACTGTTTAGTTTGGGAAGTTCACATGTATCTAAATATTCGTCTATACAGTATGACCTTTTTGGGTCGGTCTGTTTGCTATGTGGTATTTAAATTATATAGACTGCTATAATATTTTACAAATTCACTATTAATTTCAGACGGATTATAGGTTGTTTTATCCTTGTCCAATTTTAGACTGAACATATTTAAACTAGACATTTTATTCCTTAGTTTCGCTGCCAGGTATCTATCAACTTTATTCCATTTCTCATAAAAGAGTTGGTTCGTCCATCTCATTGCTTTTTCTGTGTCAACAATCAGTATATTTTTGATTTCTCTTTGACTATTTTTGCCCTGATAGCAGTTGTCGGTCTCTGTTGATACTCTTTATCATTTTTTTTGTCATGTCATTCAGTTTAGCTAATCTCTTATTCTTGTTTTTTTCTGTATGATGCTATGCTGATAATGTTACCCCTCATAGTTGCCTTATGGGCCACCCATAAGGTGGAATTTTTGACCTGACCATTGTCATTTTGCAGGAAATATTCTCGTAGATTCTCACCAATAGGTGCTCTAGATTCTGGGATCCCTAATAGAAGGTTATTTAGTCTCCATCTCCACTTGGGGGATCCTTGTTTTATATCTTTTAATGTTAGCACTACTGGAGCATGGTCTGACCAGGTTATATTATCCATCTCAGCGCTAAGTATACTGTCTGCTAAGTCTCTTGAAATAAGAATGTAATCTATTCTTGTGTACTGGTCATGTGGGGCTGAATAAAACGAGTAGCTCCTACATGTAGGATTCATCATCCTCCATGTATCTATCAAGACATTCTCAATTACGATTCTTTTTAACACTTTGGAGCTTTTTGACCCTGAGTTATAATCCTTGTTGGGATGACTTGCCTTATCTCCTGTGTTGTCCATTATAGTGTTTAAGTCTCCCCCAATTATTAATCGTCCTTCCTATGTTGCTTGATGGTGTGGAAGGCCTCATCTAAGAAGGATTCTTGACCTTCATTTGGGGCATATAGGTTTGCTATAGTTAGGTCTACTGTTATTAGTTTACCTGAGATAATAATCATCCTTCATGACTTGTCCCTTTTTATCTTTTCTAGTGAAAAAGGTAAAGTAGTTCTGAACAGCACCTCCACTCCTTTTTTGTTCTGTGCCGGCGAATGATATATCTGGGGAAACGTTATATCCTTTAACCGTGTTACATCCTCCCTATTTAGATGGGTTTCTTGTATGATATAGATATTCCCTTGGTTTTTCTTAAAGTCTTTAAAACATTAGTCTTCTATGCCCAAGTGAATTCAGTCCCTTAGCATTTAAGGAGACTAGTTTTAGTTTGCTAGTCATTTAGCCACTTAAGTCTTAATCTATGTGTGTCTCACACCTTTGATATCTCTTTCAGACTGATCAGGCTTGGATCCATATATGTACTCAAGCCTCTTGCTGCCTAGTGCAGTAATAGTGGAAATGATTGGGTATGATTAAGGAACATGGAAAAAAAACTAGGTAGAAAATGAAAAAAAAAAAAACATAGGATGTTTAACGTTGGTGTGGGTGAAGCCCATATGCATCCTGGCCTTTGACTCTACTTTTGGGGTAGTTGTGGTGTGCACAGTCGGGAAGTGTGGGTGGGGCGGGCTGTGGTACCTGAGATCCATAGTTCGTCTTACACACCATCTCGTCGGTTTTCACCAAACCTGTGTGTCCTCTGATAAGGACCTCCTTTGGAACGGGATTTCTAAGTGAAAACACTTTTTAATTTAACCTGAACAAAATACACATATTATAAACTTTAACTTTGGTTCGGCCCGCAGATTAAATATATACAGTACTAGCTGAGAGACCCGGCGTTGCCCGGGAGTCACACTGCCCCCCCCCCCCCCCCACACACACTGTCCGCCCTCCCCCACACACTGTCCCCCCCTCACACACACATACACATACACACACACACTGTCCCCACCCTCCCCCACTAACACACTGTCCCCCTCCTCCCCCACACACACACTGCCCCCCCTCCCCCACACACACACTGTCCCCCCTCCCCCACACACACTGTCCCCCCCCACACACACTGTCCCCCCCTCCCCCACACACACACTGTCCCTCCCCCCCACACACACACACTGTCCCTCCCCCCACTCACACACGTTGTCCCACACACACTGTCCCCCCCCTCTCCCCACGCACACACAAAGGCCCCTCACCTCTGCCAGAACTCACAGCACCGCTCCTCTCTCCCGCGCTCCTCCGATTGTCGCGCGCCTGGCCCTTCTCTGCTCTCCCTCCTCCCATCCGGGGAGCTCTGCGCACGCGCCCCCTCTCTGCAGAGCCGCCCGGGAAACGCAGGGAAGGTGCAGGGCCTGTCCGTGTGATGGGAGTGACAGCCACTGGGAGGGGGGAAGGTGCCGGGCCTCTGAGCGCTGTGCATGCGCCCCCTCTCTGCAGAGCCGCCAGGAAACGCAGGGAAGGTGCAGGGCCTGTCCGTGTGACGGGAGTGACGGCCACCGGGAGGGGGGAAGGTGCAGGGTCTGTGAGCGCTGTGCACGCGCCCCCTCTCTGCAGAGCCACCGGGAAACGCAGGGAAGGTGCAGGGCCTGTCCGTGTGACGGGAGTGACAGCCACTGGGAGGGGGGAAGGTGCCGGGCCTCTGAGCGCTGTGCATGCGCCCCCTCTCTGCAGAGCCACCGGGAAACGCAGGGAAGGTGCAGGGCCTGTCCGTGTGACGGGAGTGATGGCCACCGGGAAGGGGGAAGGTGCAGGGCCTGTGAGCGTTGCGCACGCGCCCCCTCTCTGCAGAGCCGCCGGGAAACGCAGGGAAGGTGCAGGGCCTGTCCGTGTGACGGGAGTGACGGCCACCGGGAGGGGGGAAGGTGCAGGGCCTGTGAGCGCTGCACACGCGCCCCCTCTCTGCAGAGCCACCGGGAAACGCAGGGAAGGTGCAGGGCCTGTCCGTGTGATGGGAGTGATGGCCACCGGGAGGGGGGAAGGTGCGGGGCCTGTAGTGACAGCCACCGGGAGGGGGGAAGGTGAGCTGCGGTCCGCGTGATGGAGGAGAGTGACGGCCACCGGGAGGGCGGAAAGGTGAGCTGCAAGGGGGCCGGAAGCAGTGGTGTGAGGCCAATGAGAGGTGTGCGGGGCCTGAAGCAGTGGTGTGAGTGTGTGAGGCCAATGAGAGGTGTGCGGGGGCGGGCGGTGAGTGTGCGAGGCCAATGAGAGGTGTGCGGGGGCGGGAGGGCCAAGGGACCAATGAGATTGCCGCTAGGGACAGGGAACACAGTACAGACAGAGAAACATACAATGCTTTCAGAAATATATAGTAAGATACATTTTTAAGAGATATTTTAACTATATGCATACACATTCTATATACCAAGTAATTATATACATGTAGCCCTCAGACCCCCCCCCCCCCCTGGTCGCAGATTGGACCCCCTAGGGTGTACTAAGGTCTGGCTATGTGTCTGGGTGTGGTGCATACCTGCTGGCAACAGGAGGGCCTGAGTCTCCCGCAATGGTGTGGGGGATGACAGGACCAGGTTTCTGGGGTGAATGCCTTCATCTGATCTCAGTGGTGCAATGCCTCCATCTCTGTGAAGCCCCAGGGACATGGGGTGGAACCCTTACAGAGAACTTCCCACACAGGGATGAGAGATTCCAGTCTCAGTCAGTTGTTATAAACGTAGCAGTAGCTCTCTTTATTCACCGCACACAGCACACAGCAGAGTAGCAGCAACAACAGCAACACGCTGTCAATCAGGGTACAGGGTCTTCTCTCCCTCCAGACTGCACACCCTCAGGATGGTCTCTGGGTACTCTCTGTGTCCCTGCCAGCACCCCAAGCCGCGAGCGCTCAGGGTGGGGCTAGCTCTTCCCTCACCCCCTAGGCAGGGTGAGAGGCACTGGTCCACCTATAGCTAACTAGGCACGACTCCTCAGGAACCTAGCTAGCTCACACACTGTCTTACTGCTCAGGACTGAACCCAGGACAGAACAGCCTTGTCACTGACAGGAACAGGCACACTAAATAGAGACAGCCCTGCCCCTCATGATGTCAGCAGACCCCTCCCCTGTGTCTCTTGCCTTAGACACAGAGTCAGGTGGCCTACCTCCACCACTCAGAGCAGGGCTTGATGTGGGGGAAACCCATGATAACTACTGGCAGCCTGCCCTTAGCAGGACTTATACCAGTAGGAGTATAGATATATAGCCCTATTTCTTACGAGGGATACATACAGTATATACACACACACTTTTCTTAGAAGTCTTTTGTTTAATCTTTTATTCTCTTTCTTAGAACTCTTTTATTTTTGAGGTTGCATATGCTTTTATATCTTTTTTCTTCCCCCTTTTGGTTTGAACACACAAACACTCGCTTTAAAGAATATTTGTATTATATATAAATTAATACAGCATATCCTGAACAATTTACATTTTTAAATAGACGTGAAGTAGCTGAAACTTGGTACATGTATGTATTTGTTATGGCACAATTGTACTTTTACATGTGGTTTTCATCTTTGTGTGTTCAGGTACACAAAAA
Source organism: Ascaphus truei (assembly GCF_040206685.1). Lineage (NCBI taxonomy): Eukaryota > Metazoa > Chordata > Amphibia > Anura > Ascaphidae > Ascaphus > Ascaphus truei. The sequence goes on along the minus strand of NC_134485.1, from coordinate 319,270,445 downwards.
GTTCAGACTTTTTTTAATGGTTAAGCATACAAGTATTCAGGCAATTTGTGTATTAAACAAATCAGTAACGTAAGTAGTAATTTGGGCTTTAAATGGAGCCTAGAAAGAACAGTGTCTCCACCTCCAACACCTCTAACTAAGCAAGGCAGACTTGTGAAACTCCTAGGGTGGAATTTGGAGAATCCCAGGCTGTTCCTAGGATCCTCCAGTGGTGACATTATCTGCGGCGAGAACCTCCCCCATCCCCGTCATGTCAACACATGCAGGAGCCCGAAGTGAAAGTGAGACACTGTTTGGCACTAATCATGGGCAGGAGAGATGCTGTGAGTGAAGTGAGAATGGGAGGTCTGTATAATCCTGCTACACAAAAAGGATTGGAATCCCGGAACAAGACTGCAGCTTACTCAGACATGTTAAGACTAAAGATGTGGAATATGTGAGTCATTTTTGTCTATTTCTTTTGTCTTTGGTTTATAATTAAAGTACTATACTAAGCCGGCTGCATTGTTGTGCCCTTCTGTTTTTTAGTACTACATGAGATTTCAAGCAGTTGGGAGACCTACTTGGGGAGGAGGCACCCTTCCCACCTGCACCGCCTACATATCCATGGATCATTTTTGGACTTTATGAACGAATGTATATTTTAGTTAAGGTACACTTTTAATGTCTTTTGACTTACGAACACACTTATGATTTTACAATTTTAAGCTACTAAAAGCCCACTACTAGTGCAGGGTGGATATCCTTTTCTTACTGTTAGTATACTGTCGATACAGGGTGAAAAAAAAACCAGTCATTCAATCTCCAAGAGCAACAGTATTTTCTGCACTTATAATATACCACGGAACCAGAAACTATTTTGTCCTTTCAAAATCATCAACTTGAGCTTGACTGTGGATTGCTATCTGTGAGCAGGTTGCAAACTCTCCAAAATACTCAAGTTGCATATCTCATGCAGGTCTTTCAAGTCTTTTTATATCCGGTTGTTACCGATATTGTTTAGGCTTATCCATAAATAGAAATATAGATGCATTTATTACATTCCATCTATACAAGTATCTCTGGCTTATAAGAAATAATAAAATAATACTTTCAAAACTATTCCCAAAGGAAATAGATGTGTAAATACTGTATGTATACCAAATATTGGGTATCATTTTACACATGTACATCCTGGTTTGTGAGGATTTTAGACATGAAGGAAATGGCTTCAATCAAATAAACAGAAATTGATTAGAACAGCAAACAAAATAAAATAATACACGGTAATACTAAATCATACTTTCTTATAAGGTTTGTACTTATTACAGGCCTAACAAAATAAAACAATACAATTCATCTTATTTAAACAATGCATTGCTATCAAAACGCAGAGATTTACGAAAATATTTACAACTCCACAAATTTAATGATCATAATTACCTGAAGTGGTATCTATTTGAATTCCTACAGAGTATGTCTGTCTCCTATCCCTCCCTTCTCTCCTTTTCTCCCTCCTTTTTCTCTCTCTACTGACTGACCCCTATTCTCCTAATACTGTAGGCGACTTTCTGCCCAGTTCCCAACATGTAGGAGGTGTCTGATTTGATTGAGAAAAATATACTACCAAGTAAAGTGTGTGTGTGTGTGTGTGTGTGTGTGTGTGTGTGTGTGTGTGTGTGTGTGTGTGTGTGTGTGTGTGTGTGTGTGTGTGTGTGTGTGTGTGTGTGTGTTGGTGTGTGTGTGTGTTGGTGTGTGTTGGTGTGTGTTGGTGTGTGTGGTGTGTGTGGTGTGTGTGGTGTGTGTGGTGTGTGTGGTGTGTGTGGTGTGTGTGTGTGTGTGTGTCTTAATCTCATTGGATGTCTTAGAATTCCTATTGATGGCTAATTATCTTGTTCTGTAATGTTCTGGTTGCCAGGTTATAAGGTTTACCAGGGTTTGATCTCTAATAAGAAATGTGCACCTGTTTACCCTTGGGGTCTAAATGTTAATTAGAAAACACAGGGGGTGTTTGGAGCTCTGGGAGAAGCACAAACATACTTGTTAACAACGGGGAGTGAAGTAAACAGGTTTTGTTTGTCCATTGTCCTCACTCCTTGCATATTAATTAAAGATTGTGGGTAAGAATGTTAGATCCCGCAAGAAAGGGAATATCAAGACCTGCTACTGTATCCGCTCTTTAGTTATTAAGGGGCTGTGTTTAAATAGTGTTATACAGTATATAGAGTACATTTGCTTTTCAGAAGGCAATTTAGAACTTCAACAATATTTTATTTTCTGAATGCATGGGCTATAAATCTGTTCATGACTGGAATCAATGATCTTGGTTACCTATCTCTTCTAATTATTTCCCTGCATTAGGTGGTCTACATTTTCCAGAAACAAATCAAACTTGTTTATCAGGGACATAAACTTCTGTGTAAAGTTAAAAAAAAAAATCAATTTCTAAGTGGCTTGGTGACATGCCAGATAATTAGGATCAGGATCATACAACATTCTACAAAACACAATCAAGAATATATCATTTCACAATCTAAAACTTTGCAATGGCTTTTAGTTCACTAGCTATGTTTTCACATTTCTAAATATTTACAAATAATTAACTAGAGAGTTGGTATTATTTGCTTTTACATATGTGCTCTTTATCTCATATACAAGTTGCACATCCGTAAATATAAAGAAATTTACATTTAAACATCAATGTGAGTTTGTGTATACAATACATTAAGTTGCTCAGTAATAAAGTTTGGACCAAGTCCAATGTATCCATTAGCATGGAGGAGACAGACGTGGCTGCACACATAGATGATGTTGCTCTGTCAAACAATGCTAGAATTCCCAACTCACATCATCATTATTTGTAAATGGTTGCCCATTAAGACGCAGTAGTTTGTTACCAGCATGCTTTTTACATTAATTCAGTGCAGATGGTGCTTATTGAGCCGGTCTTCCACATTTTTCTCTGAAAGATTCCCCTGACAAATTTCTAGAAAGTGCTCGTGACCATACTGTGTGAAATCTTCATTAGACGTATCCCTCATAAATGTTCACTTTATGCAGGATCCCCCTGCGAGACTACAGTATGCAGGTCATCCTGAACATACTGTAAGTTTAAAAGTTTAACATATGCATAGAGTCCTTATGCTGTTTCAATGGGAATCCAGGCATAAAATGGAGAAGAGAAGCAAAAATTATATGGAAATGGAAAGTTTTTCCCATATACAGTAGTATGTTATTGTAGCCAGGTCCCCCTCTAACCTCGGGCTGCGGGAGGGGGGACGACAACAGGGATGGCAGCAGGAGCGATCGGGTGCAGTCATGGGTCATATCCCAGGATTCCCTGGGGTGCCCCAATCAGGTGGGCAGTGTCATCCAATAGGGTTGCTGGATTCATGGACAGGGAAGATAGGTTTTTGGCGCGATGCAGGGACCACGCCATTCGGGTGCAGGAAGGAGAGGGTGAAGGTAATGTCCAGGGAGCAATGCTCCACTGGACTAGGCCAGATTCGCTTGCAGGTCCAAGATAGATCCCCCGACTCACTACAGTTTGTGTATGCTGCAGGGAGAGGTCTTAGATAGGGACCCTTCCCCCATAGCGTGTCAGTGAGAGACATCAGCAGCAAAACACTGCACAAGTGGTGAAGTACAGCCTATGGTCTGGGACCAGATTCAGGCCATATTGTCAGAGACTATTTTAAAGGGGTACAATCCATCTGGAGGCCCTTCCTGAGGCAACCACCTACAGATCAGCACAGCAGAGGATCCGGAAGATCGCGGCACAGGACCACGTCGCGGATCCATGGAGTCCATTACTTTTTGACCTGGTCTGGACTGAGACCAGGGAGGTATTCTTCACGTGCACCAACGGCTAAACACACTCTGGGTAGCACTATCCCACACATGATCTTTGGGGAGGGACTAGTCTGTGGACACTAAGGGGTTAAGTGCCCAGCACTCCAGTACTTTGGGGGTTCCACCTGTGAGGTGTTATTGTGTGGGTTCGACCTTGAATGGCCTTGTTATTCTTGTTGTGTAACATATGCGTTCAGTAAATGCTGTTATAATATCCATGAGTGTAATTACTGTGTATATTGGTTCCAGTGAGGGGCTCCTTTCACTACGCTGGGATACCTCGCCGGTGGAGGCACTGCACCGAGGTGAACAAGCGATTCCCAAGGCTCCCAGTGGCGGAGGCTCAGAACTTCTGGTAGCCAAACAGGTGACAGCCGCACAGGTAGTTCCCTTAGTTACGGGAAAGGGGGGCTACATTATATTTAGTTACTGTATGTAATGCATGATGTGCTAGACTGTCTTCCCTGAATATAGGCTTAGCGTAAGTACTGTGTCTCGAAAAAATAGGTCATTACTGACAATTTATTTATATTACAGGTAAACCATAAAAATATGGCCATTGTTTAGCAATCATTTGACAATAATCTGGAATGATGACCAAAATCACACGGATACTCATGATCAGCATATTCAAAATATAAGATCATACAAATAATACAGTATATTGTGAGATCTTGACCTACGCAATATTGTATTGGAATAATGTTTATAGTTATTGTAACCAGGGGCGTGGCTTGGAGCTCAGACAAGATGAACGTGTAGTGCTTAAGCTCCCGGACAGCAAAACCACAAGCTTTATCCATCACAGGGCATCGTTACTCTAATTACCAAAAAAGACACTGATATAGAGTGTAGTGGAGCTGGGGATCACTACAAACTGAGATTTGTACAAATCGGACTATATTTGTGGAAATTACCCACTTGTGAGGCCTAGATGGTGTGGCTGCATGTAGACCTAGGCTAAAGAGACACGAGGCCTTGCAGTATCATACGGATAAACAGACATTCAATAGTTATTGTAACCAGTCTTTGTCTCAACATCTTGTTGCCTGTACTTCTTGGGGAGGGTCGCAGATTTGATGTATTTGTTTTTCAGAAATATAAGACCAATTTTGTTCTTAGCTGCATTCTTCATAAAGGTATTGCATCACAGTGTTACTGACACATTCCTTCCTTTGGGGTAGATCTTACAGTAGCTCACCTGGTTATGTTTTGTTAAGTAGTTATATAGAGGTGTCTGGTCCCTTCTTTCAGGTTCTGAGCTGCTTACCAATTCTCCAATTGGCAAACAGGTACCATATAATACACCTCAGTGTCGGTCTAAACTTCACTCTCTACTGCTGTGAGTGTCTATGCCTTACAGAAATGAGAGAAAGTGGTTTATGTATTATTATTTTCACTAGGGAATTTGAGCACTCACTGCTTTTCTTTATAATAATAAGGGAACCTTGTTATTGGCTTGTGCCGTTTTTAATTGCACCAAATCACATAAAGCATTATGCTTCATTTATTTAACCCCTTGGGCACTTTCACATACAGTATTTTACAACGTTTAGTCCATAGGAAAATAAGAAATGCTATTAATTTAGTATAAGGACCTGCTAAACAGAAGTTTACCTTGACTGGGTTAGCAGGCTTGAATAATTTTTTGATCAAAAGATGCAACTACAATAAATGGCTCCTTTGTTATTAGACTTGGCATTATTATATAGAAATCTCACTAATAAATTAGAAGCCAATTTGGGAGGAGCGCTGGAATTGTATACAGGCATACCCCGGTTTAAGGACACTCACTTTAAGTACATATCGCTCAATAGGAAAACGGCAGCTCACGCATGCGCCTGTCAGCACGTCCTGAACAGCAATACCGACTCCCTCCCTGTACCGAAGCTGTGCGCAAGCGGGGAGACTATAGAGCCTGTTACACATGCGTTATTTACATGAGTTGTGCACGTATATGACGATTGCCATACAGTTCATGCATCGATAAGTAGGAAAAAGGTAGTGCTTCACTTTAAGTACATTTTCACTTTACATACATGCTCCGGTCCCATTGCGTACGTTAATGCGGGGTATGCCTGTAGTTGTTTTCTATAAATGTAAGGTCAATCTTTTTCCTCACTGCAAACTCCATAGAGGGAGAAATACAGGTTCTATGTACAGTATTTGTTTATTTCCAAACATAGGTAATTACTGACAATTTTATTTCTAGTAAAGGTAAACCATAAAAACTATAGTCATTATTTAGCAGTCATTTGACAATAATCTGGAATGATAATTTGAATCCCTCAGATACTCATACATATTCAAAATACAAGATCATACAATTGTTCTTCGAGCTCCTGGATAGAGTTGACTGTAGTCTTAAACGTTCTCTATTTGTAGACGTTCTGTCTGACAGTCGATTGGTGGAGCCCTAAATGCTTTTCTGAGGTCCTCAGAGATTTCTTTTGCTCGTGGCATGACGTGTTTCCACACACCTGTATAGTTAACATAAACCCTATTGGATATTTAAGAAAAGACTGGTTTTGATTCAAGAAGGTTATCATGGAAAAACTATGGAATTTCCGAAATGATAATCTTTTCTCACCACTGTACAATTGTAATTACTCACCTTGCTGCACCCCCTCAATTCTTTGTTTATTTGTGCTCAAGATGCTGTTCCGGGACTGGATCACACCTTAGGAAGGGAGCTGCAAAATGGGACCAACATCTACATTCAAGTTGGGAGACTTCTAGCTGTACCGAGGATTTCCATAGTGAACTTTTTGATGTCTCATTTTATCACAGTTTATCTCACGATATGTTTAGTTTATTTTGAATAAAATCAGACGTTGTCACTTATGTCTCATTATGATGCAAGAAGACAATCGTAATCGCTGGAAAGCATATTGTTCGCATAAGTATTGGAAGTTGAACTCATTTTGAAAGAACATGTTGATTAAAGCTGTCATTGGAGATAATTCTTTAAAGCAAAATCCTGTTGGACAGAAGCTCTATTATTAAATCTTATTTATTGTTATGCTTCTTAATTGGAAGTCTCCAAGGAGCTTACTTTATGCATTCAGTTTAGTCATGTTAATGTGTGGAGCCAAAGAGTAACCCTCTGCTGTTGCTGCCATTTATATAATCCTATACAATGCCAAAAAATCGTTTTTGCTGTCAACATTGTTTAGTACTATAACTTACTGATGATAATGACTAAGTTAATAACTTTAATTGAAGCACACTCTGTACACTAAAGAAACATACTGTAATATTAAATCAAGCATTCACTTGTGAAAAGCAAGGATTTAATAAAACATTTCACATTTTATTATGAACATGGACCTTTGTCAAAATTCTTACAGGCAATGCATCCATAACTTAAATATCGCTATGCACATGGGAAAATGAGCGAAGCACCATTCTCCTTAGAGGTGCTTAGCATCCTTGTATAAACTCATCTGAATTCGTTTTTTTTTTGGATATCTTGTTGTCTTTCATAATAAATATAGGAATCCGTATTTTAATTTAACTCAACTATAAAATTCCTTGTGTGGTTGACTTACCTGGCCACTATATATCGCCCATTGTTAATGGTATCCATAACGGTTTTTAAAGGTAATAATAAAAATGACAAAGGCTAGGTAGACATAGGAGCTTATTTTGAAAGCTGCAAACATCCCATTAAAATGGGGTTTTCTGTGCAATTGGGCCGTATCAGTGCTATCACAGGTTACAGGATAAGCCCTATAGACTATATAATGATTTGCCTTTATATTCATTAATGATTGCATCACTTTCCCAGTTGGGGCAATAGTACAGCTGCTTAAATGCATTTCCAGTTTCTGTCCTTCCATCTTACTTTTACGCATCTCATCCTTTTAGTGACTTGATTAAAGATGTGCAAAGATGTGCACATTTTATGTCGTTTTCTTACCAAACTCCATTCCTTTTGATAAATATTTTGGTAGCTTCAAAAGGCTAATAAAGTTGCAAAATGAATCTTACATATTGCAGTTTGCCAGTTTTTTAAGCGAATATCGCCAGGCAGTGTGCGAAACATGGTGTGTGTGTGTGTGTGTGTGTGTGTGTGTGTGTGTGTGTGTGTGTGTGTTACTGTATTTATAGTCTTTGTACTGTATTAAGCAAATCTAGTGATTTTTGAGAATTTCACAAGTGAATCTGGAGATTTTAGAGAGTTTCTCAAATTAGCATATTAAAAAAAATTGCAATGTAAAGTGACTTAATTCAGTACTTGGCAAATCGCTTGTGAACTCTGAAACGTTTTTTTCACAAATAAAAAAGGGTAGATTTTTCCTGGTTCGGGACCTCTTGCAAACGTTTCTTCCATCTCTACTCTTGATATTTCTTGGAATCTATTTGAGTAACTCATTTGTCAAATGATGGTCTTGGACACTCTTACTGTAGCTGGTGTTCAGAGCCAAAAGAAAGCCCTCCCTACTGGGTCGGAGGTGGAAAAGCTACAGAGACAGGGAACACTTATTTTCCAATTATTTGGGTAGAAATGCAATTCTTTTGTTTGCAGTAATTCGGGGGCCAAAGTTACCGGTAGTCCCCTAATTCTCCTTGGCGTGCAGGCATGATTTGCCGTACGCGGGTTGAATTACACCGGGGCTGCCCAGTGTCCTCCAGACTCCTGGATTTGGAACTCGGTTATTGCAGTCCTATTTCCCTTACAGCTATGGGTCTCCCCAAGTTATCATATGTATTAAAGTATGTGTAGCCCTGGTAAGAAATGGGGCTATATGTCTTTCCTCCTACTGGTATAAGCCCTGGTATGGGCAGGCTGCCAGTAGTTATCATGGGTTTCCCCCACCTCAAGCCCTGCTCTGAGTGGTGGAAGTAGGTCACCTTATCCTGTGTGGAAGGCATAGACACAGGGGCGGTACCTGCTGATGTCATGAAGGGAAGGGCTGTCTCTATTTAGTGTGCCTGTTCCTGTCAGTGACAGTTCAGTCTTGAGGTAGTGTCGGAGTGAGAAGTGCATGAAGTGCACAGCTGGAGGAGGAGAGCTGGCAGGCCCTGTTTAGAGCTGCTAGAACTATAGGTAGACCAATACCTCTCACCCTGCATAGGGGGTGAGGGAAGAGCTAGCCCCACCCTGGGTGCCCGTGGCCTGGGGTGGTGGCAGGGAACAAAGATATCATCCTGAGGGAGAGCAGTCTGGAAGAAGGGAGACCAATTGTACCTGCCCGTGTACCTGCGGCTATTCTGCTGTGCTGCACTGAATAAAGAGCTGCTGCTACTTTTAAGTAAGAGACTGTGTGAGACTGAAATCTCTCGTCCCTGAGTGGGGGACTCTCTAGAAGGATTTCACCCTACGTTGCTAGGGCTTACCAGAGATGGAGGTCCTGCACCATTAAGTGAGACGGAGGCATTCACCCCAGTAACCTGATCCTGTCATCCCCCATACCATCGCAGGAGACTCAGGCCCTCCTGTTGCCAGCAGGTATGCACAACATACATACACGTAGCCAGACTCTAGTACAGAGGGGGGGGGGGGCAATCTGCGATTGGCCCTGGGAAGAGGGGTTACATATGTTTTATTATAGTTGTGTATTTACTATAAATGTCTATTCAGAGTACATTCTCTCCTATACAAGTTTAACCCCAAGGTAACCTGAGGTCAAATAGCACTGACGCTGACTGCACAGCTAGCCATATACTTGCCTTGCACTTAAAGGGGCCTGTATTCATAAGGACCTCATACATTACCACCGGTCCATACATATTACTTACCTTAGCAGCCTTATTTAGCATAGCTGAACTTATGAATATATAAACCCACTCAGATCATCGCTGCAGCCCTTCTTGAGGTCATTAGAGGTCAAGTCAGCCATAGTAAGGGTGCAGATTCATATGCACCATTACTCACAGTCACATAGAGAGGATTCAGCTAAGATCTGATCACATTTTACTTGCTGGTTGAATTATGGTACACCCAATATATTATATTATAAAATGGACACCATAAGTATCTACCGGCCACTGTAAATCCAACCATCTCTATTGTTACATCTTGGTTTATTTAGGTATTTGCTTTAGTGATTTACAGTTGACGCAATCTTACTCACGGGAATTCCCTGTATGATTCCACTCACTTACAGATCCTCTACAAGGACTGTTGTTTAGTGTGGTATTAGCATTATCCTAACTACACACTACTATTTAGGATCCTGAGCCAATACGGCTATCAGTATTTGGGTCCAACGTATACCTTCAGTTTGTCGTGTTAATACCCTATATTTTATCTTGGTTGCTGATTAATAAAGATTACGTTTTAACTATTACACTAATCACCAGAGGGTGAGCTCAAGTGCTACACTTGGGTTCCTTTTCTACCCATTTCCTACTAATCATTACCCAATAGCACCGTTCACCATTACTAACACTGTGGTAGCAGCAGGGGCTCCCCTATTTTTTCACTTTACTGTTCAATACAGCAAGCATCCTGTTAAAAATTCCTGGCACCTGTTCTACTTATTCTACTCCTCACTACAAGCCTGGCCTGGATCCACCAGAGAAGCCTGAGTGAGACTAGAGGTATAAACTGACTGAGCTACGCTACGCTGAAGCAGGTAGAAACCCTGTCTGCAGTGCAAAGAGAGCTGATGCATGTACACCCTATCTTCTGCAGCCCTTGGGGGTGTTACATATGTACTGTATTTACAATTAGACATGCACAATCTTAGCAAGCTCAAAAATACAGTATGAGAAGAAAAAACAAATAGAAATGAAATAAAATAATTTGCCATATTAGATGTGCATTGTTTTGTTTTCTCTTTTCTCTACACAGTGGCGGAAATACAAAGGATACAGTATAAAATTGGTAGTCTAGGAAGCTGCTGTAAGGGTCTTGACATGGTTGCAGTCTTGATATGTTTTGGCCAAAACATTAAACTACAGTAAATATCCCATACTTATAAGAAAAAAAAACATATAGAAATTAATCAAATCGTTTGCCACATTGGATGTGCATTGGGTCCTCTTTGTTTATTGCCGTATATATGTATTTGTTTTAATGTCTTTTTCTAATCTATAACCATGAAAAAATTAGATGATATATTTTTGCATTTACATACTGCGAGAAATGGCTGGTTGAGTTGAAAACAGCATTCCCATTTTCACTGTAGCCTCCAGCCTTCTGACATCCTGCATCTGAAACAGAATCATATGGTCCTTTTGTGGTATTGAATAGCAAATGCCTGGAAGAGCACAAATGTTTATTTAAGATCTATTTGAATAATGTCTCATTATAATGCATTTTGCACTTGTATGTAGAAAAGCAACATTTTGCAAATTTGTTTTATCTTAATGTCACAAATACATTTGAACAAACATTACTGAATAAATATCAAGGGGATGCAATGCATTATGTTCCATAACTTTAGTTTGGATTGTTTTCCTGTTTATCATGTTTGAGGTACTGTAGATACTGTAATATGTGAGTAAAAGGAAGGGGGTCTACTAACTGCTACTGGAAGCACAAAAACAGACAAAAAATATCTGTCTTAGGTGCATCAACAGAACAAAAGTAATAATCTAAACATACACATACTTACATTTAATGTGAGAAACAAAAAACAAGATATAATTAATGGTTGAAAATACCCAGACTCTATAAAAATATATTTAATGGTATTAAAAAGAAAAACTAGAGATGGGCAAAATTGGATCCAACTCGGATTGGCTGGTTCCTTTGGTCCGCGGATTTCCATGGGTCCGTCTAAAAAAGGCCAAACCGCAGTTTCAGATTTTTTTTTCATCAGAGACAGAGCAATCCATATCCAGACGGATTGTTAAGAATCCAAAGACGGATAAAATCTTTTGCCAAATTGCAAAAAATAAAAAAAAGCTGTGTGTGCTGTGCACGCGCATAGTAAGTGAAACTTCTTTGACTTTTTCACAGAAATTGACTTATAACGCGCGTGCTCGGCACACGTGTCAGTCAGTGTATGTGTCAGTCAGTGAGTATGTATGTGTGTCAGTCAGTGAGTATGTATGTGTGTCAGTCAGAGAGTATGTATGTGTGTTTGTTTGTGTGTGTGTCAGTCAGTGTTTGTATCTGTGCCGGTCAGTGTATGTATCTGTACCGGTCAGTGTGTGTATGTGTGTCGGTCTGTGTGTGTATGTGTGTCAGTCAGTGTGTGCATGTGTGTCAGTGTGTGCATGTGTGTTAGTCAATGTGTGTGTGTGTGTGTGTGTCAGTCAATGTGTGTGTGTGTGTGTGTGTGTCAGTGTATGTCTCTCTCTCTGTGTTGTGTGAATGTCTCTCTGTGTCGGTCAGTGTGTGTATGTGTGTCAGTCAGTGTGTGTATGTGTGTCAGTCAGTGTGTGTATGTGTGTCAGTCAGTGAGTATGTGTGTCAGTCAGTATGCGTGCATATGTGTGTCAGTCAGTGTGCGTGCGTATGTGTGACAGTCAGTGTGCGTGCGCGTGCGTCAAAGTGTGCGTGCGTCAAAGTGTGCATGCGTCAGTGTGTGTGTGTATGTGTTTATTGGCAGCAGTACCAGCATCATGAATGTTGAGTGGGTGGGGGAGCTCACAGGGGGGGGGGAGGAATAGGCACATCATTCAGGGGCGGTGTTCAGTACATCACTGGGTGTGCGTGCGTGCATCAGTGTGTGTCAGAGTGTGTGCGTGTCAGAGTGTGCGTGCGCGTGCGTCAGAGTGTGTGTGCGTGCGTCAGAGTGTGTGTGCGTGCGTCAGAGTGTGTGTGCATGCGTCAGAGTGTGTGCATGCATCAGTGTGTGTGCGTGCGTGCGGCAGAGTGTGTGTGTGTGCATCAGTGTGTGCGTGCGTCAGAGTAAGTGTGTGTGTGTGTGTGTGTGTCAGTCAGTGTGTGTGTGTGTGTCAGAGTAAGTGTGTGTGTGTGTGTGTGTGTGTGTGTCAGTCAGTGTGTGTGTGTGTCAATCAGTGTGTGTATGTGTCAGTCAATGTGTGTATGTGTCAGTCAATGTGTGTATGTCAGTGTGTGCGTGTCTGTCAGTGTGTGTGTGTCTGTCAGTGTATGTGTATCTCTCTGTGTGTACACACCGTATGTCTCTCTGTCTGTGTCCTGCCCCCTCTCTCCTGACTCCCCCCACCCCCGGCGGAGTTGCGGACCCGGGGGGCTCAGTCTGAGTCTTCTGAGCAGATACCCCCCCACCCCCCGGCGGCGCGCTCAAGCTCCCCCCTTCCCCACAACCCGGTGGCGTGCTCAAGCTCCCCCCTTCCCCACAACCCGGCGCGCGCTCAAGCTCCCCCTTCCCCACCCCCCGGCGGCGCGCTCAAACCCCCCCATTCCCAGGCTGTTAGGAGCGGCGCCGGCGCCAGCCTCCCTCCTCCTGTCCATAGGCATGGCAGCGGGCGGGGAACGGCGCCGCTGCCAGCCGCTTCTGCGCATGCGTGGCACGTGGCATGGCAGCGGGCGGCGGAACAGCGGCAGTTAGGAGCGCCGGCTATCACCGCCGCATATGTGAGCAACCGTGTGTGGGGTGTGAGGGAGGGTCAGGGGTGCGGCGGCGATTAAGAGCGGCGCCGGCGGCTATCGCCGCTGCCGCCACATGTGACAGGGGACGTGTGAGCGGAGCGGCGTCCATTACGTGACGTCACTTCCGTTTCACATTTTGCCCCCCATCCAGTTTTATCCCATCAGAGGTGCCACTAAAGAAGTTTCACTTCAAAAAGAACAGAGAGAGAGACACTGAGAAGAAGATAGTGGGGTGCGAGGGGGTGGGAGTTCTAAATTACTAAGTGTCTCCAGTTGTATTTAAATCCCCTCAAAAATCCCTCCAAACAAGCTAGGGATACATGCCTGTGCTGAAAAAGTAGTACCTGGCTGGGAGGTATGCTAATGGCTATGCAAAGTATATTTAAATGAGTCCAATCACACACTTCCTAAACAAGAATTTCCATAGCAACTATATAGAGTTGATATGCCTAAATCCTAATGACCGGAATGGTGTTAGACCCAAAAGGTCTAAAACCCACAACCATTGCTTTTGTAGGCCTCAGCTCTAGCAGTGTGAGCTAAACTAGCTGATAGGTAATACCACGGTCCCATCCTACTTTTGAGCTGCTCAATGCTCACACATGCAGCCAATCTAAAAGATGAGAGAGAACCAAACATAGTGCAGATATGCTTTTACTCGATAAATATACAGTAAGTGAAAGTCATATACTGACAAGCGTTGATTTTAAAACAAACGGTCTGACCACTCGGGGTCCAGTAACAACGTCGTAGACACCTAACTTCCGGAAGAGATTTCTAAATATTTCTACCGTAAATTATTTTGCAACATTTTGTATATACATTTTGAGATTTCCCATTATAAGTTCTCCTTTGGTGTGATTTTCTGCATCAATTTTGCAGAAATATTTTAACATTATGTATATTTGACATTTTGTGTATGAATAAATAAGGAATTGTATGCGTTATACTAACAGTTTTTTCTTCATTTACAGTGCTTATGTCACATAATGTGGGTAGTGTACTTATCATGTTTTCTAATTTCCACCGCGCCCGTGACGTTACACAATATGGGACTAATTAAGAAGGACCTTTTCACTAAAAGATCATAACCCTGAGGCAGTTCATTGCGAACCAAACGCATAGGGCATTGGAACACTGTGAGATTTGGGATTGCACCGGGCAGAGACATTTCACTTACTGTGTATTTATCCAGTTAAAGCATATCTCTACTATGTTTTGTTCTCTCTCGTCCTTTTGAGTGGAGGACTTGCTGTCAGTCTTTGGGGTCATCTGGTAATATTCTACTGTCTGATCGAGGAATTTTTAACCTCAATTTGCTTGCACTTATCCAATACAATGTGAGTGAGAGGAATTGAGTTACCCTCTTTTCCCTCGACAGTTTCATCTACAGTATTTGAACTGTTGCACTATATTCCCTTCTCGTTTTTACATATACTGGGGCGTATTTGGACACTGTAACCTGTTTGTGCACTTCTTAAGGGGAAGTTCTTGAGCCTTCTCAGGGTTCTTTGTATTTTGTTCACTCATTCCTTTAGGTGCACCTACGGTAGATTGATATAGTAGGTTGAGCGAGGGGCTTATTTTTTTTTTAAAACAAAAACATGGCCTGCTTTTGCAAGTGTGGCAGTGGAGTTGTTTAGTTGTCCTTTCGTGAGTGTATTGTCAGAGAGAGTGTTTAATGCAGCTGGTGCAATCATAAGCGACCACCGGACTAAACTGTCCAATGATAGTTGGGAAAGGCTCACTTTTATCAAGATGAATCAACATCGGATTCCTCATAATATGCGGCCCTGGAATCCAGCATTCAAAAAGTTTGGGATCATTTTACTAAGATTATAACACTACAAGTACCATTCTACCACTACTACAGCACTTTAAAAAGCCCTGTGACTTTTGGGACCGGACTGCCATCTCCCTGCCAGGGGGTAAGTAGAAGTCTATTTATTTACTTGATTGATGCTATTTTATGTATTTAATAATGGGCAAATAATCTATTATCCATATCTGGATAATAGTTATTTTGCACATTACTGTACTGCATGTGTTTGGGTTTTTTTTTTATTTATTAAAATGTATAGGATACGTTTATTTTTTTTACATACAGGGTTGGTTCCTTAGGTCTGCGGGGACCTCTGAAGACCACCTGGGGTCTCCCCGGACTCCCACGGATACAATGCTGTGGGTCCACGGGGGACACCTGCAGGGAAGAACTGTGGCTCAGAGACCCTATCCGCTACGGTAATGAATTATTGTTTATTGTTGTGTGTGTTTTGACAGTAGTGTTGATGTGCAGGGGTTCTCCAGAGCTGAACTGCATTGGTTTCAGCCTCGGGGACCCCCTACTTCAGGACATACAGGCCCCGTTATGGGGTGCCGGTATCCCCTGCAGAATTTAAATGTCCCATTCACGTGACGCGGAAGCTTTAAAGTGCAGGGGATACCGGCATCCCATAACGGGCCCTGTATCTCCTGAAGTAGGGGGTCGCCGGACCTGAAACCAATGCGGTTCAGCTCCGGAGACCCCCTGCTCATGTACACTATTATTAAAATGTATATTGTTAATGCACGATCGCCTGTAACAGCCGTGCATGGAGATGCAGAATCTCCACGCAAATGTTACAGGCGGCTTTTTTTTCCTATCAGCTATCGTACGTGAACTTTAAGCATGATAGCAGGGGGAAAAAAACAACACGCACGATATGGCAAATTTGAGAATGTACGATACAAAATGGGCTGATCTCCTTAGTGAATCGCACCTCCGGCTTCACTTTTTAGCGGATGTGTTATTTTTTTTTAAGGCCAGTGCAATAGCTCGGAGCTTAGTGCATAGCCCCCCAATATTGATAATAAACAGACAGACATAATCCATGATACATGATTAGTAGTTTACATATAACAGGCATCAATTCAGGAATGCGAAAAAGCACCAGAAATAGATGTGCAAACTGAATTGAGAAAATGTTGAGAAGCCAATAGATGGCCATTGTAATGGAAAAGCCAGACTTTGTTGACCGAAGATGTAACTTTATTGAAAGGGATGAAAATATATAAATAATGCTACATCAAATATAGGAATAAAAGGACCTAGGGAAGATACAGGGCCATTGGGGATCACTCAAAAAGATGAAGACCAGAGCAGAGGGAGACTCAACCAGGGGAAAATAATTAATCAGACTAGAGTATCATGCATCATGCATGTGTCAATGCACTCATTGAACCCAGCAGGAGCGAGAGTGCCGAGAGTATAGATCCAGTAGGCTTCTCTCATACAAAGGATCTTGAGCCTAACCCCTCCCCTCCCTCCCCCCCCCCCCCCAATAAGGTGTGTGGTTGAAGGGGGGGGGTGCTCAAGACCATGACCCTAAAAAATCATGTGTTTTATCATTTTATCATTTATATCATTGTGATATAGACTGAAGAGCTTGGAAACATTATGTGTGGAGAGACCACTGACTACATTCCTCATGTGCTCCAGAAATCTAACATTGAGAGGACCTACAGTATAGTACTCACAATGTATTGATACTCACAGGGGCATAGCGACACATACACAACATGTGTGGTGATACTATATGACTAGTACCCTTAGAAATAGAGTGAAAGGCATTGTACAAGATGAGTTGATGACACATAATGCAGCGATTCCTAGAGCATTTAGAATTGCCATATGTGGAAGAAACCGATAATGTTCTAGGATGTCTAAGCCTCCAAAGTGTACTGGGTGCTAGAATGTTTTTCATGCTGGTACTATAGCTTTTCCAAACACTACAGGGGCTTTAGTGAGCAACTCCCCAACTAGGTGGGGATCACAATGATGGACCTTCCAATGCTTATTAAGTATGTAAGTAATCTTATCCACAGAAGGATGAAATTGTGTAATGAAATTGGGGGGGGGGGCAATGAGGGTTAATGATGAGTCCACAGAGTATCTGGATAATCTAGCAGTATATTTGGCTTTCGTTTGAGAAAGCAGTGCTCCCCTATCTTGAGCCCTTACTTTAGCTAATGAATCCATAATGATGGCTTCATCAAAGCCTTTGGCCAAAAATCTACGTGCCAGCTTTAGAGACTGCACTTTAATATACAGAACCTTGTTTCCCATCTTGCTTGTTTCAACTCCTTCTTCTTCTAACGCCACACAATACACAACTGCCCTTGAAACACAACTGCAATATCAGTCACAGATGAGCAATCGCAAGCTCATGCTTCGTTACAAGCCTATGTTTTAAAGACAGACAGACACATACACACACCAATCAGGTGTTAGGTAAGCAATCAAGTAAACCACACCCACTGCAGGCTCAATAAGGCAGGAGACGGAAAAAAAAAAAGGTTTGCTGCAGACTTTGAATTCCCACACAATTAAAAATAAATTAACCTACTGTACACTCCTCAAGCACAATCACCCCTCCTAGCCCATGATAGTATGCTCAGAACCTCCTTTCTTGTTCTAACGCCACATTTAAACTTCTAGCAACAAGTGCAGTTGTGTATTAAGTCACCTGCAATCATAGGTGACTCAACTATTCACCATTGCTTTTGATTCCTTTTTCTTACCAATCTAATGTCTTCATCTAATTCTTGAAGTGTTGCAGGGAAAATCTGTGGTGACAAAATGTCTCCCTCCCCTACTCCCATGCTTGTATCTTCATGTAATCTAATGATTAATGGGGTGTGTTTTTAATATCAATGTGCACTTCTTCAAAAAGTTGTCTTTTTAATGCATCTCGGATTGCTGAGGTGTAGACAGAACCAAATGCTATTCATAATATATGAATCCTAGATCGTTTTCATTACTTTGAGAAATCACTTCTTGTATAACCTGGATGTGGTCCATTGTGTTTTATCCACTGGGAAATCCCTCTTGTTATCTAGGCTGGGTAAAGTCATGGGTCTGTTGTAGCTGAATAGTGAGTATTTTCATAAACATTTTGCAAGTGATTGGAAGTAGACTGATTGCTCTGTAGTTTGTGAGGTTGTCTTTGTCTCCTTTCTTGTGGATAAGGATAACTATGGCATTACTCCACTGCTCTGGAATTTTCCTGTTCTTCAAGCAACATGTAAAGAGTTTTGCAAGGATTTTTTTCCCCAGCTTCTTACAAGATATAAACTGTAATTCAATCTTCCCCAGGAACCTTCCCATTCTTCATGGATATTTTTGCTTTTTCCACTTCTTCTGGAAAGATGCATGGTACATCATTGACAGATTCTTCTCACTTGTCCTCTGCTGAATTATGTCCTTTGTTATCTGTGTTTGCATACAATTTCATGTAGGAGCCCCCAACTCTCTTTCTGACAATTGCACCACAATCTTTTTTTTTTTGATCCATCGTCATGTTTGAGTGCAATGATTTGCTTTTTCCCAATCATAAATTGCTGTTTTGTCTTTTCAAGCTTTCTTTATCTTCATTAAGGTCTTCTTCACCATGTCACAGTAACATTTTCTTACAACTTCAGTTATACTTTTGCGGATTGTCTTGCAGAGCTCTGCATATTGATTTCTTATTCTTGAGTCTTGAAATTGCTTGATTTTTTGTCATCTACTTATTCATTGTTTTGTCTCAACATATATTTTCTTATCCTGCTTTTTTTTAACTACTACTCCAGTTTTTTTTTCTGCATTTTTCACTGCAATCTCCATATATTATTCATTATCGTTTGTCATGCATTTTGAGAAAGCTGAAGAGATTTTTCAGTTCTAATTGACATTTTCTGCTGTTATTCTAAAGGGTTATTGATGTTAATTTTTTGTAAACTTTTTAATCAGTTTTCGTCTTCCCAAGTTCACATTCAGATGTAATCTTCAGCAAACCAATCAGTGACCACTCCAAATGGCAAATGGTTAAGGACTGTGCAGTCTTCAATCATGTGTTTATTGTTAGTTAGGATATAGTCAATTTAATTCTTGCCTTCATTGGGTCCATTCCATGTCCATTTTCTATTTGGATTCTTCTTGAAGAATTAATTCATGTTGTAGACGTTTTCACATTCTGAAAATTCTACAAATCTGTCACCACGTTCATTTTTGTTACCGTAGCCATACTTACCAGTTGATACTTCGTCTTTCAGATGGGCACCAAACTTTGCATTGAAATCTCCCATAACAATCTCGAGGTGATCATTACCTTAAATTGGTGGATTTCATGCTAAAAGTCTTCCACTTCTTTATCTGTGTGACTTGCTGTTGTAGCAGACACTTGGATTATTTGAAGTCTGTACATCTTTGTCAAATGAATGACGATTCTGATGAGCTTTCATACTCCACTGTTTCTCCATCTCTTATTTACGATTAAGCCTACTTCACTGATTCTTCCATTGTCTGTAACTCTGTAATAGAATAGGTGTCAACTTTTGAGTTCAATGAGGATTTCATGTTTTCTAACTTCACAAAGGCCAACAATTTTCCTTTTAATAGTTTCAAGTTCGTCTTCCAATTCTTGCAATGACCTGGAGACGGTCTGGCAGTTATAGGTAGCCAGGTTTAGGTTTGAATAATGGCATTTGTTGAACTTCCGAGGATTCTTAGCACCTTCCACCTTAATACCTTCCTCAATGCTTTTAAGCCCCGGGATATTCTGGCCTCTGGAGAATGACGGCCATTGCTTTTTGGTGTGTTCCATATTTAGGGGTTGAGGCCTTTCATGCCATGCCGGCCTCATTTGCATGTTGGCAAGTACCTTTCCTACTTTAGCCAGGCACAGTGTATTGTTCAAGCTTTCATACAGTAGTATGCTTAAACCTACCAGCACAAGGGCCACTATAGATATTTCTGAATACCCGTTGTCACCTGAGAGAGATTGTGTGTTTTTTCTCACACTCTGCACCTAAGAACTGGGCATTACACCTGAAACGTTGTGCATTTGAGCCACTGCATGATATGAAAATATTAAGTGCTTCAGCTAATTCTACAGCAAATGTGCAGCGGTGATACTACTTTTTGTTTGCATATGACATTACCACACAGTACGTACAAAAAGGATCTTTATTGTATTTTTATATGACATTGCGACCTTAAGGTTTGCTGGCGAATTTTGTGCAAACTGTATGAAATGGTTTAACACACTGAGATTTTATAAATACAGAATTTACACATATCTATATTCATCACATCACAAGGAAGCAAGGAAGCACTGATGTGTTGCAAATGAAGATTACAGGGTTCAGTTTCCCTATGGATGAGCTTCACAGGACATTTTCATACTAAAGTGTGACATGACGCGAATGAGATGAAATTGTCAAATCATTGGTATTTAAAGTAGCCTGCAGAAGCAAATCAAGCAATATTAAGTAGATCCTGACTTGCAGCAGCATATACCGTATGGCAGGGGTGAGCAAACTTTTTATGCCGAGCCCCCCTTTTCATCCATGAAATTTCTCGGGCCCCCCCTGCCTGATGTAATCAAAATCACATGACGTCAGTGCATGTGCAGTGCATGACGTCAGTGCGAACCAGCTTTGTAACGCCCCCGCCACGCGTCTACAAAAAAAGTATTTATAGCACAAATTACATAACTTAAAAATAAATATTATAATATTTGTCTAATAGCGTTCCCATTTCTGCTGTATTATTAATCTCTCTCTTCCCGCCACATTAGAACCTCTCAGGACCTCTCTAACCTCTTCCAGTCTCTCCCTGTATTTCTCACTCCCCCTCCAGTCCCTCTCTATTCCTCCCCTCAGTGTCTCCCCCTCCCCCCCACTCTCTTTCCCTCCCCCCAGTGTGTGTCTCTTTCTCCCTCCCCCCATTGTCTCTCACTCTCTCCCCTCTTCCAGTCTCACATTCCTCTTCCAGTCTCTCCAACTCCCTGTATTTCACACTCCCCCTCCAGTCCCTCTCTATCCCTCCCCTCAGTGTCTCCCCCCACTCTCTTTCCCTCCCCCTGTGTGTCTCTCTCTCTTTCTCCCTCCCCCTAGTGTCTCCCTCCCTCCATTGTCTCTCACTCTCCTTCCAGCCATTGCCTCTCCCTCCCCCCAGTGTCTCTCTTGCACTCTCCAACCAGCTATTGTTTCTCCCTCCACCCGGTGTCTCTCTCACACTCTCCCTCCAGCCATTGTGTGTCTCTCTCCCTCCTGCCAGTGTCTCCCTCCCTCCCACCAATGTCTCTCTCATCCCCATCCCCATGTAGCTCTTTCACCCCCCCTCCCCATGTCACACTCACTCTCACCCCCCTCCCCATGTCACACTCACTCTCACCCCCCTCCCCATCTCACACTCTCACCCCCCTCATGTCACTCACACCCTCCCCATGCCTCAGTCTCACACTCACTCCCCCATGTCCCCGTCTCACACTCACTCCCCCATGTCCCAGTCTCACTCCCCCCCCATGTCCCAGTCTCACTCCCCCCCCATGTCCCAGTCTCACTCCCCACCCCATGTCCCAGTCTCACTCCCCCCCATGTCCCAGTCTCACTCCCCCCCATGTCCCAGTCTCACTCCCCCCCCCATGTCCCAGTCTCACTCCCCCCCCCATGTCCCAGTCTCACTCCGCCCCCCCATGTCCCAGTCTCACCCCCCCCCCATGTCCCAGTCTCACTCACCCCCATGTCCCAGTCTCACTCCCCCCCATGTCCCAGTCTCACTCCCCCCCATGTCCCTGTCTCACTCCCCCCCCCATGTCCCTGTCTCACTCCCCCCCATGTGCCAGTCTCACTCCCCCCCCATGTGCCAGTCTCACTCCCCCCCCATGTGCCAGTCTCACCCCCCCCATGTCCCAGTCTCACTCCCCCCCCCATGTCCCAGTCTCACTCCCCCCCCCATGTCCCAGTCTCACTCCCCCCCCATGTCCCAGTCTCACTCCCCCCCCATGTCCCAGTCTCACTCCCCCCCCATGTCCCAGTCTCACTCCCCCCCATGTGCCAGTCTCACTCCCCCCCCATGTGCCAGTCTCACTCCCCCCCCATGTGCCAGTCTCACTCCCTCCCCATGTCCCAGTCTCACTCCCCCCCATGTCCCAGTCTCACTCCCCCCCATGTCCCAGTCTCACTCCCCCCCATGTCCCAGTCTCACTCCCCCCCCATGTCCCAGTCTCACTCCCCCCCCATGTCCCAGTCTCACTCCCCCCCATGTCCCAGTCTCACTCCCCCCCCATGTCCCAGTCTCACCCCCCCATGTCCCAGTCTCACTCCCCCATGTCCCAGTCTCACTCCCCCCATGTCCCAGTCTCACTCCCCCATGTCCCAGTCTCACTCACCCCATGTCCCAGTCTCACTCCCCCCATGTGCCAGTCTCACTCACCCCCTCTCCCCATGTCGCTGATGCAGGAAGCAACGAGATGCTGCTGTGTACTGTAGCACAGCGCCGCACAGCGCCACCTAATGGCCAAAAGAAAAATTGCAGCTGCAGACGGCTTTTTTCCCTCTGCTCCTGGCAAAATCGCCGCTGCTTCCTGCGCCCCCCCTAAACAATCTTGCGCCCCCCCAGGGGGGCGCGCCCCCCAGTTTGCGCACCGCTGCTGTATGGAACAAACTTTAATGAAGAACATTTTTTTTTTCTATATTTACTAATGTCATTGAAAATATCCTAAAGGGAATTCGCTGTCTGGAGTAAACAGCTTGTTGTGCACCATAATTCTAGTTATTATTGATTTAATACCAAGGTAATTTAACTGGCATGCTAATTATTTCTATATTCCTACATTACACCAAAAAACTATACCTTGAATCTATAGAGGAAATACTGTAATGGTTCACAATGTTCACAGGGAGGAGGAAATAGGAAAAGATTACTGTTACAGAGGGAAGCAGGTTTGATAAGGAAGTTGAACACCATGAGCCCCCTATGAGGTTTGGCAAAATAATTTCCGGGTTTTCATAATAAGGTTTGGGATTTTGCTCTTGCTCACCCTCTGTGGCTGGATCGTCCATTTTTGCTCCTGGAAACTTTCTTTAAGAGGACAGCCCTGTTAGCAGGAATTTGCCAAGCAAAGTTTCAGTTTCATGCTGTGTTATTGCAACGCGCCTATGCTTTTTGTCTCTCACGTTACCAGACTGTCTCTTGTACCTCCACTTCCCTTGTCTTCAGCCCGCCCCGACCTTTGCAATTACCTCGACTAACCTGTGATTTCAGCCTGCCTCGACCTCTGCATCCACACCAACTACGCAACTATGCTGCCAGCCCTGACCTTCAGATTACTACTCACAACTCTATCAGGACTTTGTCCCTCGGCTCGTGTCGGTTCTTTCGCCTTCCTACATCAGCCCCGTGGGTCCATTTCCTTCTTGAGACGAGCATCGTTACACCCCCCATGGTATGAACAAGGATCTGGATTTAAGCTGTTTTCTCTGATACAGATCCATCTATAGTCCACTATCCCATCAGATGGGCCACAACCATCAATCCTTATACATAAAATGGCCTAAACATGTAAGATTTATTTTATATCCATCAAAGAATGGATATAAAAATGAGTATCCAATATGTCCGTTCCTAAATACAATGGGGCCTCGAAGATGTTTTGGGTTACTACAGATGAATCCAAAAAAAGCAGGGGTGCAGGGGACATATCACTAAAGTGAAAGCGAAAATGGACATAGAATAGTATTGCAGAAAACGGTAGGTATGTAGATGCAATATAACCTCCAATGGTTCTAGTCACAAACGTCAGGAATAATAAGGGCATATCCCAAAACTGTGGGAAACGTGGATGGTTGTATGCTTGCTTCAGTAGGACCCAGGAAAATGAAGAGAGACCAGGATAGTGCAGATGGTACTATAAAAACAATTTATCACAAAGCAAGACCCCCCTACAAATGCATGCTTACATAAGGGTAGTCAATAAAAATCATTGAACGATATTAAAGGTGCCTCGTGACTCCCGGCAGTCGGGTGAGTCACGCTCTCACCCACTCCAGGCCTCTACCGCTTCTGCGATCATCACTTCCGGGTCCCAAGATACGATACCGGTGGATGACGTCACTGGCGCTCTCTCCCAGCACTAGTCCTCTACTATGGATACTGCTGCTTCCAAGCACCGGACTCAGCGCATTTTGCTGTATGTCACTTCCTCAGGAGTCAATGACCCCCACCCACGCTTGCTCTACTATTTATACCCTATTCAATCAATGCAACAGCTGATAGTATGTAAATTGCCTGGATTCAATAGGATACATTTGCCGGACTCTGACCAATTAGGAGCGGGAACCTCTGCTGAACACACATAACTCAGCACAGCATGGCACTCATTATGTGTCCTAGGAGAGACTGAAACATTGATGCTACATTAAACTTTCACATTTATACCAAGACCTCTGGAGTGCCGACTATTGTTTTTCCCAGGTACTGTATAACCATCGAGGGATGAGGGACATGGAGAGAGTAACTAGGTACAAAGCCACACATTAAGGCCCAGTCCACCACTAAGTTCCATACCACGCACAGGAAGTGCTTTATTTGTAGTGTTTGACCTCTCTAAGAGCTGAAATACCTGCATTCCACAATATAATTATTTGATGGACACTAGAGACTCCATATAGTTATAGTTGGGTGAGTATTCTTCCTTTTCAACTATTATATGTATTTATACAATTCTTGGGATTTTTCCTATGAGCCAAACTGTGTCCATGATATCTTGTTTCCTTGTTATCTTTCCATACAGTATCTATATAGCAATGTTAGTCTGTTCACCTCAATTTAGAACTACACCTATATATTTTATACCATGTGTCCTCCTTTGTGACATGTCATTTTATTGTATTTTCAAGTAAAAAATATTTTTGTAGAATTGTTCTATTTTTCTCTTCTTATACAGTGAGTGTGAGGAATTGTATGATTTTATTTCTACTGTTGGGATTTGATTAGGGGATCCCTCTTTTTCCCTTCGCACCTACTGTATGTGCAACGCAAATACACACATGGATAGTGGTGGTGTTCGACAATTGTTTTGGTTACTGTAATTGTTGTTGTTATTGTTATCGTTTAAAAATACAAAAATTATTTTTATATTACGAAAGTAAAAAAATGCTATAAATATTCTTTAATTCAGTTCATTAAAATGATCAAACATGCATGGTATATTTACAGTATGTGCTCTGCCTTCAATAAACACATTTTAGTTCTGTAATGTTTTAATGTAATTTTACATTTTAATTCAGCAGTAGAGAGGTGCAACCGTATCCTGTATGATAGTGAACTTTGCAAAGGTAACTCTTTGGTTCTTTGGTTCGGTAAAAAGGTAACACTAAACACTAAACACTAAACACTAAACGTTAATGGGCTTTGCATGTTCAATTCATTTTGATTACTCTCGCTTTCAGAGTTCCATTGAACTTTAAAAAAAATGAAAGTCATGGAGCTGCTATTTCACCACTTTAAAAAAGATAAATAGCTAATTTTTTACTATTTTGGCACTTTAGCTATAACTTTTGTCACCAAAGTACGATCAAAACTTCTTTGCAGGTTTTTCAAATGTTTTGACCACATATTATATAAGCTATGGTGGGTATAAAAGTGACAAAGACCCTCCACCACACAGCTAGTGAGCACATACACATGTCTGACAGGTCTGCAACCTGTTTTCCCACATTGGGGGCGATTTACTAAGCAGTGATAACTGCTTTTAAGTACGATAAATGGCTTTTAAGACCGATACTGCCTGCTGCGCGATTCACTAAGCAGTGATAACAGTGCTTTATCGGCCTTAAAAGGCATTTTTTTTTCACCCCCCAAAAAATGTGACAAAAAATCATCCGATCAGGCAAAAAACGGCAAACACACCTTTTTTTGCCAGTCAGAGCGATTCACTAAGCAATGATAAGTGAATCGTACTTTAAAAGCATGCCAGATTTTTGCACCAGCTTAAGGCTGGCGCAAAAGAGATGCAGCGTCTCCGTGCAGCTCTTACATGCTGCTTTTTTTCAATCAGCTATCGTGCTTTAGAATCTTAAACACGATAGCTGGGGGAAAAAACAACTCTCGCGATCGTGCATGTTTTTGCCCGCACCCACTCAAATGCGCTTCACTTGTTAGTGAATCCCGTGTTTGGCTTCACTTTGTAACGGGTAAATTAAGATTTCCCAATCGGGCGCAAAAGCTCAATGCTTAGTGCATTGCCCCATTATCTCTTAGCATACAATGTTTCCACTGCAGCCAGGGATTCTGACATGTTTTGAAAAGTTTATTTGAAAGTGAAGTAGGTTTTGACATCTCTGTTCAGCTGTATATTTCACATATGCAAGGCACGTCATTTAAAATGCTGACAGTGCAACATGTGCACATGCCATCAAAAACTAGCATTCTAATTTGACATGCAGATTAGAAATGTCATTTGACCAAGCCAGCCGATACTACCTGAGGACATTTGTGCATTTGTGCATTTGTGCCTATAATCATGACTGCCAGATGCTAGACGAACTTAACCAGCCCTGAACCCATATTCCCACTTAAACTTTAAAATATAGATCACTACAAAACGCCTCACTTTTTTAACATTTTTCTTCTGCATTTATATTTTGTATAACTGGGAAAAAAATTATTTACTATTTTTTTTAACATGTATTATTGCTTAGAAAAACAATGTTGACATCTCTAACTGCAGTAAATTGCAACCGTGCATTAGAAGTTACATAGAAAAAAGCAGCGTGTTCTAAAGTGCAGATTTAATGGACATTTTTGAAGGGCCAGTGTTATCACTGTACTGTATGCTATCCATACTGTATCTTGTTGAGTCCCTGTGCGAAAAACTGCCTGTACTGTAGGATCAGACATTACTGGACAAGTTCTACTTTTGACATGAAGTTCTTGCAATCCCTTCTTAGAGATGGCATTGATTTATTCATAAAGCGTGTCACCAACATTCCTTGATGAAATACCAAGTTGTTGTATGCAGGCTTTTGCTGTAAAACTTGTACATAATTTCTGTAGATAAATTTTTCATTTGGACAGTACAATACATATGTAGCGCTATCTTCCCCACCCTATGGGAGATGTGGCAGCTACTGGGTGTGTGTGGTGCTTTACCTGTGGCTCACAGGAGGCCTGAACCTCCGCTGCGGGGAGCCTGGGGTGTACCTGATCCATCTGGTGAGAGTGCCTCCACCTGTGAATGATCCTAGCACTGCTGGATACTCCCTTGCACAGTACCCAATAAAATAGACACGCACTTGTATATAATAATAGTTTATTAAACATAGGTAAAACTAGATATATCACTATCCCACATACAATATAGGCCTTGCACAGCTGTAACCCCACAGTGCCCTCCAACCGCAGTGTCCACACCCTGATGGAATTCCCCCAAAGTACTGCGGTGCCCTTGGGCACCGAAACTCTCTGGTGTCCACAAGAGCCAAGCCACCCAATGTGTGTGACAGTGCTGCCCACTGTAACTGAAAGTGTTATAGTTGGTGCACGTTGTGAGGTACCTACCCAGATGCTCCAGCACCCGCGTGTGGCCGAAAAGCAAAAGGGATCCGCTGATCCCAGACCCTCCCTAACCCTTCTCTGTCCTGGCTCCAACTGTCTTCAACTGTCCTAACTGTCAGCGCGAGCTCCTTCGCCTCAAACTGCCCCTCTCCCCTCAACATGAATGCAGCAGCCCTATTGGCTGAGCAGTGTCATCCAGCCACCCCAGAGGATCCTGGGAGATGTAGTTCCCCTGCGGAGTTATACAGAACATGGCTGCCGCTACCTCGGTTCACTGCGCACGTCCACAGCCTGTAATGGCCGCCGCAACTCAGGACGTTCTGTGCATTGGGCATTCATGGCTATCTTCTGCGCATCCGCAGCTATCTGTAATGGTGGCGCTCTGCCTGGGCTTCCGCCGCAGATCTCCCTGACACCAGGGCTCTCTCCCTCTACTGCTGCATCTCCTGCTGCCTCCTACCGAGTCTGTCTCCATCCCTGGCCACAGCCTCCCTGCATGCCACAACAGCCTCCCCTTTCCCCACATTGGAGGTAGGGGGGGGACAGGGGACCCGGCTAAACACAAACATATCTTTACCTTTGCCACAACCAGGTATTGCATGTGTAACGGATTTTCTGGCCTAGCCTGACCCACCCAATCTCACATTGGCCCCTGTGGTCTAACCAGTCCCCATTACAGTGTAGTGTCTGGTGGTGCACCTGTTGGCAACAGGACTCCTGAGTCTCCCGCATGATGTTGTGTGGGGATTGCCAACCCAGACAGGCAGCTGAGGTAGTGTGCATGAATCCTACCTATATCCAGTGCAGCGCCTCCACCTCATCAGGATCCCAGCATCCGCTTGTGGATGGTCCTGGTGAGGAACTCCACTGTGGTGCACTTCTCTGTGTAATTACTCCACACTTACACACGAGAGTATAATTGAACAGGGTCATCTTTATTGATGTACGGTGGGCCAGCTGCCCTTCACAATGGATATTCTTAGCCTTCCATTGTTCACCATACTTCCCTTTAAAAGGTATCTCTTCCCTTAATTGGTGGATTCCCTATCCCCGTAGGGATATCTTCCCTGTGACCAGGTCCCTGGTCACAGTTCCATAATCTGTTCTTTCAACAGCTTCTCAACTCCTCCTCTATCAACTCAGCAACTCCTAACTTTTGAACAGTGCTGTGCCTTATGTATCCTCTGGGGGCTGGCACAACTCTGACATCACTAACCATAGATTCAGAACATGTGACCACTCCCATCCATACATAGGGCACCTCACCAGGGTGTGAGGGCAAACCTCCATAATTACTGCTGGCATGCCCACAACTTACCAGGCCTTACTGTCAGCAGGAGAGATGACTGTTAGCCATTTTACAGCATGGCTACATTCTCCCCCTGGTGAATCCCACCGTCCCCGGCTGGGACCTAAATTTGAAGTACCTTTCTTCAGGAAGCACTGTAAAATGAAAAACACACACACATAATTATTTCAACCTTACAGTTTGCATGATAAACACATTGCGCCAAGCGCGCCCCGACCAGCAGCCACGAACTCGTGCAACAGCTATCCTGTACCTCCTAATAGTAGTGGCGAGGGTCAGGTTTCTTAACCTCCCGACCCCCCATATCCAGGACAGTTATGCTATAATTTCGCGGC
The DNA here is from genome assembly GCF_040206685.1 of Ascaphus truei. Taxonomy (NCBI): domain Eukaryota; kingdom Metazoa; phylum Chordata; class Amphibia; order Anura; family Ascaphidae; genus Ascaphus; species Ascaphus truei. The sequence continues at coordinate 319,241,130 of NC_134485.1, read as the reverse complement.
AACCCCCTCTCAGGCCGGTACACTAGCTTGTGTTTGTACACATTCCTGCCAAGGCTCCAAACCCTCATTAGGTGATCTATCCTCTCTTCAGCCCGGCTGCCTGTAATGGCCCCTCCTTTGTTGACCATGTACTCCTCAATGGTCTCCCTTAACCATCTGTCCCTATTTTCCTCAATCTCCTCCATGAGGGGTTCTGGGACATATGGATACTCCAGGCCGTGAGAATTTTTATACTTGGCTGCAATAGCCCTCTCGGCCCGGCTCATCCGAGTCAACTCTGCGTTCCCTGCCATCCATACATAGGGCACCTCACCAGGGTGTGCGGGCAAACCTCCATAATTACTGCTGGCATGCCCACAACTTACCAGGCCTTACTGTCAGCAGGAGAGATGACTGTTAGCCATTTTACAGCATGGCTACACATGTATTGCACCAGTCCGAATTAGCTGTACCCATGCCATGTCCCTTGCACCTTTATGTAACTCTTGTAGACCTTTCATTTCCAACAAAACAAGAAAATAAAACACAATAGGTAGCGCTAATAATAAAATAATAATGTATATATATATATATAAAAAATTAATAATACAATTATATAGACAATTAAGTGAAGCAGCCTAGATACACATCTGACCCCCAGTCAGATAAGAGCAATGGAACTATAATGGTATCAATGGCGCTAACAACAATACAGGCTGTGGACGTGCGCAGTGAACCGAGGTAGCGGCAGCCATGTTCTGTATAGCTCCGCAGGGGAACTACATCTCCCAGGATCCTCTGGGGTGGCTGGATGACACTGCTCAGCCAATAGGGCTGCTGCATTCATGTTGAGGGGAGAGGGGCAGTTTGAGGCGAAGGAGCTCGCGCTGACAGTTACAACCAGATGACGATAGGAAAATTCAATGATGATCTCAGCAGACGGTGATCAAACATAAAATGCAAGAAAAAAAGAACATAGTATAATACTGTTAACATTAAAACTGACAGACAAACAATGACTAACAATGTTGCTGAAACACACAGATGACTAAATAAAAATGTATATTTAATATATCATAAAAACATACAAGACAATTATGACAAAGTTATAGGTCCCAACGATATCTGGCCGAAGTGCCCGCTTACCGGAGCCTAGATGGTATACAGCAGTGGATAATCAGAGAGTATCCCCTCTCATAGTAGCTGGCACGGCTGCCACACCTCTCTCAAGCGTCTGCCACGCAACAACACACGTGGCAGACGCTTGAGAGAGGTGTGGGAGCCGTGCCAGCTACTATGAGAGGGGATACTCTCTGATTATCCACTGCTGTATACCATCTAGGCTCCGGTAAGCGGTCACTTCGGCCAGATATCATTGGGACCTATAACTTTGTGATAATTGTCTTGTATGTTTTTATGATATATTAAATATACATTTTTATTTAGTCATCTGTGTGTTTTAGCAACATTGTTAGTCATTGTTTGTCTGTCTGTTTTAGTGTTAACAGTATTATACTATGTTCTTTTTTTCTTGCATTTTATGTTTGATCACCGTCTGCTGAGATCATCATTGAATTTTCCTATTGTCATCTGGTTGTATATTCATTTATTTATCTATATATTGTTGTTAGCGCCATTGATACCATTATAGTTCCAACAATACAAGAAAGGTATCTATTTGGGGGATTGAATGGAGACTAACACAAAATTTCCAACTTTTCAAGAATTAGGATTGACTTAGCACCACACAAAATATAGCACGCCACAAGTAAATGAAACGCCGTACATAAGCAAAGATTTACCACCACATAAACCAGGTGGGTATACATGCACCTTCATCCCCTGTAGGGACCTATAAAATAAACTAGAAAGATGGAAACAGAACAGGGAAGACAGGAAACAGGACAGAACAGTGAGAAATATAGTACAGGACAGACACGCAGAAAACAGGACACAGAAAATGATAGGGCAGCCAGACACATACAGACACCATAGTAGGCCAAAGATATACAGAAACAAAACGGCAGGCAGAAAAACACAAAACAGGCACCAGATAGAGATATACACATATAGTAAACAACAGGGCACTTACACAGACACACAAACCTCATAGTGACAATGCAACGTAAAATGGAGGGACATCACATGATATTGTGACATCATGCTGCATCATGTTGTCATTGCAACGCGGCGTCACAGGTCATCTGATTGTCATAAAAACATGACGTTCCATTGACATGACACAATTTGACGTTGTGGCGCCATGAGGAACACTGCAGGAAGACATCGTGAAGGAGAAGGTAAAAGAGTTATAGAGGCCCTATGCTCTCCCCCAGCAACCAGTTTAATTGTTGTGGAGAAGAGTTTGGGGTCTCTGTAACCACGGGGCTCGGTGCATTGCCACCGATGGCACCGCCTTCCCGCCAGCCCTTAACAAAGATAAAGGATCTTCATGAACCTCATTTACCTTATTTACAGTATACTGCTTTGAAATGTTCTAATATTCGTAAACATGGAATATAATTTGTTCTGAAAATAAAATGAAACTGTGCTGAATGGTTTCAAATATTTTTTTCTAAAACTCTCAACGTCAGTTACATAGAATGTTAATCAACAATATACTGTATGAAGGGGTAGCATTTTAATGCCAGTGCCTTTGGTGGTCACAGGAGTGGTGATTTTGGCCTCCCCACTGCCGACACAGTTCACGATAGTGGTGACGGGCCGATAACAGGAAAGAGTGTAGTGACCTACAGTAGCCACAGAAATTGAAGGTTTCGTTAGTCATGACCCAGGGCACAGCACCTCTATTACCTGATAGCCTGCTTTTACACAGACATCATCATCATCACTAGTACCATTGACCATCACTGGTACCATTGAGGCTGTGTAGGGTCAATGGCAGTGGAAGGGAGCCCCATGCCCTTAAAATGCACAATCACACTGCCTCACTGACCACTCCCTAAGCTCACTCAGTGCTACTGAGTGAAGTCTGGCCAGTCAGAGTGAATGGTCTTGCAGCAGAGGCTAGCAGTCAATTGTTCCACCATGCAGATCAAACCTCTTATGTGTATATGCATAGATACATTCTCATATCTATATACAGAGGATGGGCAAAAAATAAATGTGATCAATTATAAAAAAAACTTACACCTGTGCCCATTTTGACAAATATTTTGATGTTCATACCCTTTTTGGGCTAAGCAAAGTGCAGCTAAGTTTTTACAAAGAGGATCCACTTCTGTGGAGAACCTCTGTGAAATAGGTGGGTTAAAGTAATTTAAACCTTGACATATTGCAGTACGTTTTCCAATTGGTAAATATTGGCACCTGTTTTGATGACCAAATCCTTTTTGGTCCAAGTTAAATACAAATGGGTTCTTTATATGTGACCCTACTCTGTGGCAAAAAATGTGAAATAGCTTGTGCGTAGTTGTGTAACCCTTCAAATACTACAGCTATCTATTCAAATTGTTACAAATAGGCACCCATGCCCAGTTTGGCACCTGTTTTGATGCCCATACCCTTATTGGACTAGGCTAAATACAAGTGGGTTTTATGTAAGGGACCACCCTCTGTCTTATTCAAACTGGTAATTATTGGCACCCATGCACAGTTTCTCATCTGGTTTTTGTTTTGGATGATGTCACATCCTTTCCCCAAAAAATCTGTCACATGGTCTACTTCAACCAATCAGATTGGGGATATACTGTAGTTCCCACAATCTGATTGGCTGAAGTACCATGTAACGGCAGCCATGTTGCTTTTGGGGACATCATGTTAAAGGGAAAGGAAGCACAGCCATTCTGATTGGATGGCTTCACTTCCTTTACATGACGTCACAAAAAAAAACCCACATGGTTTTCACAGCCAATCAGAGGCGTCTTAACCATTTGCACTCAAATATGTGATGCCTATAAAAGTCTGTGCAGCAAGAAACCGAGGAGGGAGGACCTCCTTCTCCAATAGGATTACATGGGCGTGCCTGCTGAAGTTAGATGAAGAAGAAGAAGATACAGAAGAAGAAGAAGATAGAAGACACCGAAAGAGCCAAAATTGGATTACAATTTACAGATGAGGAAAAAGAAAGAAGAAAAGGACTTTGATTTTTTTTACTTGTGGCCCGTTGCTGTTTGGGTTCGACAGCTTGCGGTAACCACGGGAATCGGAGGGTGAAGACATCTAAAGGTAAGGAAAAAATAGAATGTATATTATTTTTCTTTCACAGGTTATTTATATTTGATTTTTTTGGTGATTGCATTTTTTTCGCATATTTATTCCAAATGTATTTATGTATGGCCCTTTAGGTAGTAAGAAGCAATGGCTGTTTTGGCAAATGCTGGCTTGTACAATTTTAAATGTATTTTGGTTCTTTGTTTTTAAATTTGTATGCTATTTATATTGCATATTGATGTAGAGTTCAGGTATTTTTGGTGGTGTTTTAAATTGTTTATTTCTGGCTTTTGATTGGCGTTTGTTTTTTATTGTTGGATTATTTTTTGACTTTTGATTTGGAATGATGCAGTTTATTTAGATATTTATTTTATTTAGTCATGGTTTTGTTATGGTGTTTTAATTGTTTATTCTGTTCTTTATTTTGGATTGGATTAATTGATTGGTGGTAATTTTGTTCGGTTTACTTCTTTATTTGTTTTTAGTTTGAGATTGTTTTGAATGCATTGGATCTTGTTTGTGATTGTTTTTTTTAGGTTGACAATTGACTGGCACAGTGTTAAATCATGCCCATATTATATGGGCATGATGTACCCACTGTGCCATACAATTGTTTGATTGGCATTAGTAATATGTTCATTTTGCAATGTAATGTTGTTTTATTTGGGCCTGTTTTTTATTCCTTCACCATTTCTTGCTATAGTGGTAATCAGGCCCATATTATATGGGCATGATGTGCCCACTGTACCAATGGATGGTTGAAGGGTGGGGGTAGTTACCTGGGGAGGGTGATTAGGCCTCCTGGGTGGGTAGTGGGAGAGGGAGGGTTAACCCCTTAATTACTATAGTGGTTACTAACCGCTAAGGTGATTAAGGTGTTAGGGGACATTAGATTTTTTTTTTCAATTGTACTGCATTGTTTGTTGGCAACGGAGGACATGGACGGTGATGAGGATGAGGACGGCCTTCATCGGGGCATCGTGGCAGTCTGGCAGTGGTGAGTGCAAGTTTTATTTTTATTTTTTCTGCAGCTTAATGTTTTATTTGTAGTGGACAAAAGCACTATTATCCATATCTGGATAATAGTGTAAGGAATCCGCTCCTGGGTTTGGCTGGAACTCATCCTTACAGAGCTTGTGAGTTTCCAGACAAACCCTCCCTGAACCTGCAATCAAGAATCACCTGCTCCTTGCTGCCTCCTATGCAGCTCTGGCCTTATTGGCTTCCTTTGCTTTTTAGTTGCTGCCCTTCCCACAGGAAGTTGCTGAACATAGACTTTGCAATTCTTCTGCAAGTAACTGTGCATGCCACAGACTTCTCTGTTTGGCCTGCTGGGCCTCCTTGTGCCTTTGCCCTGTTCTCCCTCAGCCTTACCTGTCTTCTCATGCTGAAGCACTGGATCCACAGCGCTGTGGCTTCTGGTTCTTCGCCTCCTCCAAGTGGAGGCTATTCCTATGCTGAAGCCCCTGTGCCAAAGAATCCTGCTTCCTACATCCTTTCTGTTAAGTAGCCCTGGCGCTGCTTTCCTTCCTCCTGGCAGACTTCGCCTTCGCCATGCTTAAGCGACTACACTGACATCCTCAGAGTTTCCTGTGGCGTCTCCACTCCTGGATTCCCGTGGCCTTCTCCCTCACCCTGTTCCTGTTACCTCTACCAGGGTCCCATGGCACAGCAGCACCTACGCTGAAGCATCTTCGCTGAAGTTTTCCCGTTGCCGAATTTTTCTTGTGGCCTCTACCTTCAATCCTGTGCCGCCTGCCCTGACCCCGGCTTGCCTACAGACTTCGCTGCTTTCTCCAATCCTGACCTTGGCTACACACGACTACGGACTACACAACCCGGACCCAGCTTCATGGTCTAAGGTCGGTGTTTTCACATCCCCACCTCAGCCCCGCGGTCCGGCCCTGGTTTGTGGTGAGCGTACAGTAAGCATTACAAATAGCAAGTTTGACTATTACTGTACGGTATGTGTTAGGAGGCAGGGGTGTATTTATTGCAAAGTATTGGGTGTTATGTTTTTTTGATCATACGATTGGTACCGCAGGCCAGCGAGGACACTGAGAAGATCCTTAACCAACGATAAATGCAGTGGATCTTCCAATTGGACACCCTCTAACCCAACGGCATCAATACTGACTGGGAACTCCATCATTTCTTACAACATCACGTTCACTTCCCTTCCTTTCCTCCCCTCTACCCCTTCCCCCCCTCCTCCCCCTCCTCCCTCCCTCCCTCCCCATCCTTTCCCGCCCCTTTTTCCTTCCTATTCCTTCACCTTCTTCCATTCATTACTTCATTATTTTTTACATGTATTTATTCTTTTGTTTCAGCTTTATGGTATCTATTACAAGTCCTCCGTTCAATCAAGAAAGAATCTTAAGAAACAAAGTTTGTACACCATGTCCGATACTATAGTTTTTATTATATGGTTTCTTTTATGATCACAACTATAGTTATGTACAGCAATGTATATCATATAATTACGGAAACTTTATTTGATAACATTCAACATATAATTATTTGGTCATCCTGTTAAATAGCCCTTTATTATTTCCTTGGGATATTTCTACAGGGTTCCGGAGGAACTAAGTTGATTGTTATGTGTTCAGGATCAAGAGTTCCCTTGTGCACTTCTGACTTTTGCCAGAGCTCCTTACGTGTATATTCTTTCTTGGTTATAGGATTTGAGAATACCAATGGAGAATATACAAGATAATAGTGCATTTAAATTGAGAGTCTAAGTTGAAATGACTAGTTATATATTTATAACATAACAGAGTTATATGCACTATGATGAAGACTCTTTTACTAAACATATGAGACCCATTTATGTATTTTCCTTAATAGTACAATGCTTTTCCCTTGCTCCCTTCCCTCCTGCTCGTGTTTGTGTATACAGTACATCTCTAGCCTGACACACATACTTATGGTATGCGCATCTATTCTGTGTATTACGGTAGTGTCTCCTCTCTGTTCCCTGCACCTATGTGTCATGATCTTGACTCACATTAGGTTACAGCTGAGCGGGGTGAACAGAGATTGGTCTGACGGGGGGCAGGACGAAGAGGGCTCACTACTAAAGCAGGAAAAGACCATTAGGGTCCATAGTCTCTTTGATAAAGCGCCTCCCGCTCGAAACGCATTAGAGTGTTTTTTTTAACCCACATGTGCCAATAAATGGAAGTTTTACTGCACTTACCTTGCCTGGTGGCGTTTTCATCGGCTGTGTACCGCCCTCAGTTTCCTGTTCTCTCAGCGGGGACACCCAGACTCCCACGGGGATCACCCGAGGGCCCCGGACTCCCGCAGTGATCACCCGAGGGCCCCGGACTCCCGCGGGATCACACAGGGACACCCGCCGGCCTGTTGTGTTAATTGTGTGGTGAAAAAAACGTAAACAATGATTTTTTTTTTCATGGCTTTATTTCTTTTGGCTGGTGCAAAAATCTGGCGTGCTTTAAAGTACGATTCACTTATCACTGCTTAGTGAATCGCGCTGACTGCAAAAAACGGCGCGTTTGCCATTTTGTGTCTGATCGGATGTGTTATTTTTTTTTTTGCCTGAAAAAATGCCTTTTACAGTCGATAGAGCACTGTTATCACTGCTTAGTGAATCATCCCTCAAGTGTGCAATATCTTTTAACCAGCATCAATGTTGATCGAATAGGACTTTTTTGACAACTAAGTCAGCAAATGTAAACCAAGCATAGCAAGGAGAGTTTCCACACCACTTCCAGTGGGACATGAGCATATAGGATCTTTTTCCTTCTTTAATTACTACATTTATGTCTTCATGATGGGACTCTTATAGAGACAAAACCTTTTTCTCTGTACTTGTAGATTTGATTTATACAGTATATGCCTTTATTTCAGGTCTGTCAATATTAACATTAACTGCTACCCCTGTGTAGCTATAGTTTATCTAAATAAATGGAATTATTTTGTAATTGTCCATACTGTACAGTAGCTTTAAATTATGTTAATACTTATATCTTATTCTATCATATTCCCTTTAATATTCAGTGCTTACAACACTCGGTATGACCCGTTAGCACTGAAGAGCAGAAGAAGTTGAGATCATGAGCCTGTTCATGTTTATGTAGCACTGTTTCCCCCACCCTCTGGGAGTGTCACGCCTGTATGCCCGCAGACCTGGCAAGACCCCAGTACTGAGGTGGGAACAGTATTACACCACACACCCACAGCAGTGGGAGCAAGCCCGGAGTGTGGTATAGCGTTGCTGGGCCTGTAGAGAGAGTTGTTCGATATACTTGCAACGTCTGATGGTGTAAGCGTAAGAATGGTCGTGTCCGTGTGCCAATGTTCAGGGGTCCAGAGGGTAGAGTCGTCAGGGTACAAAGCCAGGTCCAAGGATGCCAGAGGTAAGCGAAGTAGAGTACGTAGCAAGGTTCTAAGGGGTACCAGAGAGCAGAGTAGTCCAGAACAAGCAGGGGTCAAAATCCAGGGAAATCCAAGATGAACACAGGAGCAGGATACAGCAGGGACACAGAGGGAGCACAGCATAGGACAGCACACACAGGGAAACAGGAACTATGCAGAGCGAGGAAGAAGTGGACAGACAGGGGTTATAAAGGGAGACAAACCAATAGGAGAGAGGGGCGGAGCAGAGAGAGAAGTGGGAGACAATAGAGATAGGTCAGGGAGACAAGAGGAGGAGACAGGAGAGGCAGTCAGGGGAATGGCCTGAAGGGATTGGGAGGAGGAGTCAGGAACGTGACAGGCAAAATAAGAGGAGCGTGTGCGCGCGCCCTCTGTAAGTTGAGGATGCGTGTGCACAGGCTGTGACAGGGAGATGGCCTGCAGGGACTGAGAGGAGGGAGCAGAAGGGCGACAGGGCCCAGAGGAGGAACGTGTGCGCATGCCCTCTGTGAGCTGAGGGAGCGCGCGCACAGGACGTGTCACCAGGCGTGCTGAGCACCACACTGCCGGCACCCTGCTGGAGGAAGGCAGAGGAGCGGACGGAGCCAACAGGGAAGGTGAGGCACTAGCCGAGGGCACAGCGGGTGTCCGGGAGCGGAGAGCGTCACTGCAGGAACTCGGGGACCGCGTGGGTGCGCGAGACCTGCGGGGCATGCGCTGAGGCAGTGGGGGTGAGGTAGACGGAACGGGACAGGAGTGGGAGAGGGTAGAGGGATTGGCAGGAGATGGGACAGAGGGAAAAGAAGGGGAAGGAATCCCCTGAATCGTCACAGGGAGATACTGCTAGTATGGTGCTGAGGCATAACTGTTAGTGTCAGGAGATCTGAGTGGTCTGCGATGTGATGGAGACCAGGATAGGCTTTTGGTGATCCCTGAGATTCTTTCAGGTGCTAGCACCTCCAGTTGTAGTGGGCTCCAGGGTTCCAGAGATCAGCCCCCACCACAACATACCTTCCATCTGCCCATGGACTGACACTCAGACAGATATATAAAGAACCAGGGCTTTATTCTTGCAGTCACTGCACATGATGGTGATACAGCGTTGCAGGGTTTCCTAGGATTCAGTCCTATGGATGTGCTGGACACATGAGTATATAATAACAGGTTTTACTGAACATAGAATATGCAACCTGCACCCCACAGTATATAGCACATACAACCCCAATACACCAAGTGAGTGTCCCCAAAGTACATAGGGTGCGTGGCACCAATATCCCTGATGTCCTTTCCCCAATGTCAGGGCCCAGCAAAAAGTGTAGGGAGTAGTGCTACCCCTGATGACTGTTGGTGCACTTTTACCTTCCCGGGCACTCCAGTACCCAGGTACGCTGTTAAACACAAGGGATCCATCTTATCCAATGATGTCGTCATTCCACAAAGGCATCTGCCTCTGCGTGGAGTGAACTCCCATTGGAGCGTCTCACCTTTAAGAGTCTATATCGTGGGTGGTCTGGTCCCAGACCACAGGACGCGAGTCACTGTGCGGTGTCCTGTCGCTGATGCCTAACACTACCAAAGCTACTGGGGAAATGTCCCTATCTGCCTTTTTCTGAAGCAGACAGAAAATATGCGGGATTGCAGCCTGACTGGTGCCTGACGGGTAATCTAGGCCTAGTCTGGGAGCCACTGACACCCATACCCTACCTTCCCCTTCTGCCTCCTGGATCCAACTGCCAGCACAAAAGCCTTCATGCCAAACCCCACTCACCCTTACTGTGAATCCTCCAGCCCTATTGGCTGTGCTGCACCGTGTGATCGGGCTGCCAAAGGGGATCCTGGGATATGTAGTTCCTCTGCGGAGCATAGCCTAAGATGGCTACTGCTACTCTGAAGCCACTGTGCGCATCTCTCTCCATATGGCTGCCATACCTCGGAACGCTCTGCGTGTGAGTGAGATGTCTTCTGCGCATACGTGGCTGGCAATATGGCGGCCCCCGCTAGCCGGAGCTCTCTCTCTCTCCTTCTACTGCCAGCATGACGCCATAGTCTCCCCCTTCTCCGCTCCCGCATCGGAGGTAAGGAAGGAAAGGGGGAACCGGCTTCACATATATACATATATGATTCTAAATCACCTTAAACCCTTTTGGAGGCCAATGACCCACATTTCTAAATGTTTTTCCTTTTTTTTATGTTTTCTTCTGCAAATATCAATTGCAGTGGACCTAAGAGCCACACTTCTGTTTAAACTTCTTTTTAGAAGGTGTATATCTGAATATGAAACTTACTGAAAATAGACCTAAACTATGAACCAAGTTAACTAAATGTGGAGAGGCTGATGGACCTAATGAACTTAGAGAAGAGACTTACAGGTGCTGATTATTAACTAGACTTACTTACAGTATGTCCGTGACCCAGTGTTTGCTCAAACTCAAATGTTATGGTCTCCTGGAGTATGTTTGTGGCTACTGTGTTTCTATTATAATCAAATCACCACTTTGGATTTGAGTGCTATGTAAAAGGAACTCTTTTCTTACATCTGCAAGTATCTGTTCTCAGTGTTTATCACACTCCTGCTAGAACCCGATTTACAATATTAGACTGTAGCAAGAGATTTAATTTCAGGTCATTCAGTTCTGTATTTTATAGTCACTTTGCTTAGTGTTCTCAGGGATTATTCCCTGTGAGTGTATTCATGCACCCCCCCCAAATTTCATCCTAGACATATGGAGGGTTTGGAGCAGTGGTAATAATTCACTTTTCCCAACCATGTGGGATATGATCCACTTATTTGTACTTAAATCTACGTGTTGTCTAAACATCATTGCTTGTCTGCTATTGCCTACGAAGGACCTTTTATTAAAAGTTAAGTTTTAATTATTTCACTACTTTGGATTTGTGCTATCTAAAAGGAGCTTTTTTCTTTCATCTTCAAGTATTTGTTCTTACTGTTTCTATTATCACTATATGTACTTGTATATTTAATTTATATATACACGTATGCTTTTATTTCAGGTCAGTCAACATTGCCATCATTTGTATTGAAACTGCTACTCCTGGTTATCTACAGTTCATCTAAACTCCTGGAATTCCTACATGGAGACTGTAGACAGGAAGTATTCTTGTTGTAATTGTCCATAGATTTCTATTCCTTTAATACTTACATCTTATTCCAACCCCTCTAATTTCCATTGCTTGCAACACTCAGTAGGACCCGTTGGTACTGCAGCATGTGAAAGGTTAATATCATTAACCCGTTCATGTTAAACTGATGTTTTTACTACAGATCCTGCAGCAAGTAGCAGCTATAAACGTTAGGATCTTTTCACGTATCTTTCTGTGACAAAGGACAACAATAATAAATCCTCAATGGTACTGGTGAACATTGCATGGAGCCATGCAGGATTCCCAGGCTAATCATCTCTATGAAGAGCTGCTGACGCGCTCAGATGTATTTTTGGATTTAACGTGCAAATGTTGTGAAGGAACAACTAAACACTATCCACATACAGAGTGGCACAATAGGACACACACTCACCTAAAATGTAGAAGTGCTGTTCTGCCCCCACAACTATTTAGATAAAGCAATGCCCTTGATCCAGGGTTGTATGTATGACTGATCGCCTTTTCCCAGGGGCAGAAAGGAATTTTTTACCTGTGTCACAAATTGGCCTCAGTGTCCAGGGTTTTTTGCCTTCTTCTGGATCAATAGCTATAGCTGTAGCGTTATTTCGGTTATTTACTAAATATAAATGGTTATCACAAATATTTCGGTTCTGTGTTTTCTCTTTGAAACAAGTAAAAATTATGGGGTGCGAAAAGTGAATTGATTTGTTTTATTTCTTGGATATTTATTGAGGTATTTCCACACTTCAGAGATTATTTAGCTGGCAACAATGGTGTTATTCGGAGTCAAAACAATTGCACCATACTGTATGCATCAAAGAAAACAAATCCTGGTGAATTCAATGGAATTATGTTTCTTTAAAATATACATGAAGGTCCCACAAAAGTGGAACGCACAAAAAAAACTTTTGCCTTAATACATATGGGTCTCCGAGTTACTTTATATAATATTTGAATATTACTCTTCTTTATTTCAATTGCATTTTATATTTAAAACAATTTAAAAAAATATACAGCCACTTTCTATGTCTTTCAAGACTAGGTCAGAAATAAGTATAATATGGACAAAAATTACATAACTACAGTATACCATCTTTAAGTAGAGAATACTATAATAAACACATGGCTTAAGCATACATGTTTGCTGTCCTAAATCCCTAAAGCCACTAAAAGCTGGTTGGAAAAAAAAATAGACACATTAAGTGCTATCTCGCTACAGATGGCAGGTCACAAATCCATCTAAACCGCTAAGCCAACTACTCAACCCACAGACAGAGAAAAATTTACAGTACAAAAAGTGTAAGTCTCAATGCACTTGTATTTGTCATGTTTGTGTACTCTAATTCATTTTCGTACAAACCCCCCGAGGGTCATTGGTATCTACAAAGTTTATCAGATAGATGCACTTCCTTTACTCTCCACTCTCCAAGTGCAGCTCCTTTAATGTAACTTTATTAAGCATCTTGGATTTTTTTTTATATATGTACAGCTAAAATGATTGTGCTTTCAGCTGTAGTTTCCAATGTTCCTTTATTATACCGTTTGTTCTTTATTCTTTATATGCAGGATTTGCGCTTTTCTTTCATAGAAACAGTCCACACGTTTCCTGCATTGTTATATACTGTAGCTTTCTCCAGCAAGCACAAATGGAAATTGCTTATGCAAATACAATGCAACTGTGACGCCCAGGAGACCTGTTCAGCAGACCAACTACTTTTACAATGTTTTTATTCCAACCTTGTTTACAAATCAGTTCTTCTGCAGAACTTATATTGATTTATTTCAAAGCTGTATAAACCTACTGCAGACATCGAAAGATGTGTCGGGAGAACGCTGAGAACATTTAGTACATCTTGTTATTCTTATTTGTTTGAGAACTGTGTCAAGCTTTCATAACCTAAATGGTATGTAACACCCCCCCCCCCCCAAGGGAGATTCATATGTGTAGCCCCCTCTCCCCATGTCTAAAGGAACTATGCGTGCTGCGTACCTGTTTAGTGTACAGGAGGCCTAACACTCCACCTCTGGGAGCCTGGGGTGATTGCTTCTCTCTGGATGCAGCGCCTCCACCTGGGAGGGATCCTAGCGCAGCAGGATAACCCCTCACAGGAACCGATAAAATCAATAATTAAGTACACACACTGGTATATCTAACTTATCTTTACTGACACACATAAACATAGGTAACTATACAATACAGTACACACACAATACTCACCCAGTATATGACCAATCCCTGTCCACCACAATGTCCACCTCCAATGAGATCTCCCCCAAAGTTATGAGGGTGCCCTGGGCATCTAACCACCCCGGTGTCCGCAGAGCCAGGCCCACCCAAAGAGTGTGTGTGGAGTAGCGCTACCCACTGTGTATGTCCGTTGGTGCACTTTTTGGTCTTAGGCCAGATCAGGCCGACTTGGCTGATGGATCCGCCGAACCACAACGTGGTCCCACGCCACGGTCTGCTGAATCCTCTCTTGATCTTGTCCTCAGGTGTCCGCCCCTGGAGGGAGCTCCTGCTGGAGCGTGTGCCTTTAAATGTATATTAATATACCTGTGGTCTGGTCCCAGACCGCAGGCCGCAGCTTACCGCGTGGCATCCGTCACCAGTGCTCTAGCACTGACACTAATATGCTAAGGGCAGCATCCCTATCTGGGGCCTGCTATATAGAACACAAATTGTAGGTGGTGGGGGTCTAGCTGGGACCTGAGGGGATATCTGGCCTAGTCCAGTGGAGCACTTCTCCCTGGACCTTACCTCACCCCTTGCTGTCCTGCTCCCAACTGACGCGCAGTCTGCTTCACGCCAAACTGTACTCACTCCTCTGTGTGGATCTGTCAGCCCAATTGGCTGTGCTACGCCATGTGATGAGCAGCCCCTGAGGTTGCTGGGACACATAGTCCTATGCGGAGCCTCTTTAATGGCCGCCCCACTAAACTCCCAACGCGCATGCGCACGGATCTCACTGCGCGTGCGTGAAGATCCTAAGATGGCGGCCCCCGCTTGCCGGGTACGCCGCAGAACACCGGAGCGCTCCCTACAACTAGCCGGGTCCACCCGCAGCTCCGGCAGCACCCGGACACCTCGGCAGGCGTCCCCTTTTCGGCCAGGAGATAAGAGGGGACCCAGCTACATATGTTACGGATGGTATGGTGCTAACCTGTAGGCTCCCAGGAGGCTGAGTCTCCACAGATGTAATAGGGAGCTTGGGGTGCAGGGAAATTTCATCAGGTTGGTGCAGCACCTCCATCCTGCAGGGCTCTTCCAGGGGCAGAGATTCATCCCTACATGAACTTTCCTACCAGCAACAATGCAACTGGTCTTTTAGTTGGGGTCTCACAGCACAGACACATCCTTACAGCATACATAGTCCTTCTCTTCAAAAGGCATTCTGGCCCAGGGGTATCTTTCCTCTCTTCTAAGGGGAAAGGTAAAGCAGCCAGAACCCTGGCTACTCTCTGTACTCAGACACAGCTCATCCCTTAAGGGGAGGAACAGAGCCACTAGGGAGGGTGCCCTCACCCTTTATAACTGGGGAGGGGTTAATCCCTCTCCCCCTGTATCTGGGCAGGCCCAGCTGACATCACAGGCTTAGCCAGTCCACCCCCCTTACATGTGACTCCAAGTGCCAGGTTCCTGCACCTGCACTTGGCTACTTACTGTCTCTCTGGCTAGCCACCTCACATGCAGGTCCATGTGCAAGGGATAACAAGGACCAAAATAAAAGTGCACTACTAAAATAAATTCTGTGAAAATACAATATGTACTATGATAAATATCAAATTACCCCACACTAATTAGATTAATTAGTAATTCACACCAATAAGTAATTAGTGAAAAACATACATGACCTTGCTTAGGTGAATAGAAGAGCGTCTACAGCTGTTGACATTGGGGGTGGCTCAGCACCCCCTAAAACTACAAGAGAATAAAGACCACAAAATAGTGGTTAAGTGAATCTCTGCTAGCTGGTACTTTTCTACTACAAATTCTAGCAAACTTCCAAAAGAATACAGTGATTATTGCATGGCACAAATAAATAATACTACCTGTAGCCATGCAACTCCTGGCTACCAAATTTCCCTGCCCTAGTACTGTCGGTTCTAGCAAATGCTGGCAGTGCTAGGGTTAAGTCTCTTGCACATGGGATTAAAGACAAGAAAACAGTGCACAACGCTCATAGTGAAGTAAATTTTAGTAAAAAATGTAATTAAAGGGTAAATCTGCGTACATCAGGTTAGACAATACACACATTCCATGTAACATGACATGGGTTACCAAACACCGGAATAGGTCGGGGACACAGTCGTCGTCTCAAAACCCTCAGATGGTCCGTGGAAAGCGTCGTTCTCCTACAGGTAGGTGGCTCCTCACATAGTGGCACAAGCAATCCTCCATGGAGCAGATGTCCCATCAAATTGCATCTCTCCGGAAAGACGTGGGTCATACAGTGTGGTAATACTGTTTGTTAAATGTCCGTGACTGGAGCCGGAACAACACCTCCTTCCTTTACCGGGCAGTTTCACAATAAAATCGTGACCGCATGTTGTAAGATAGGGGGTAATCAAGTTGTGGTAAAGTGAACGGATGTTTAGGTTAAGTCTCCGAAAATCATTAATGTATACACAACTTGGGCTCAAAATAGACACTGGCAATATGTTGCAATGGTTAGTGATGTCACTGCAGAAGCGCCACTGTGAGGCGACTAAAAGCAGGAAGATATTTTAAACCAAGCTAAACAAACACACAGTGCTAGAGCTTCGGGAGTGATACAGCAACAATTAAAGCAAAAGTTTGCTAAAAAATCGGTAATCAATAATCCTATGCGTTTCGTAGCACAAACGCTACTTCATCAGGAAATATTTTACACTAATTGTGAAGAAATTTAAATACCAATTGGTCTTCAAGGATTGGCTAGGCATCGGAAATGACGTGTAACACATTTATTTATACACACACAGTAATCATAAAAAACGGCGCAAATAGTACAGGGAGAAATGCTGCAATAAAAAACAAACCGGTTAGATCGAAATAACAGGAGCTATTAATGGGGGAAAAAAACTCCTTATATCTATAAAGAAAACAAACCGATATAAGAAAACACTAAATATATATAAATTATACATTAAACTTGTCGATGATCTGAATTGAAAACAAAGCAAAAAAAACTACGGCATGAAGAGTATATTAAAAGTCATGAATGTCTTGAACATCCATGAAATCTCCAATAAAGAAAGGGGAAAATTCTTTAGTACAGTGACCAAACATCAATTTCTTCGTTTAGTCCCTTAGGGACATGAGTATCTAATTTATGAATTCAAAATGTGTCTTGGGCTGAAAGATCTTTAATTCTATCTCCTCTCCTCCTACTGTGGGGGAACATATTTAACACCTTTAAAGGTCAGGGATAAAGGATCTTTGTTATGGTGCGTTGCATAGTGACGAGACAAGCTGTGCTTATCAAAGCTATTCCTAATGTTTCTAATGTGCTCTTGTATACGGATTTTCAAACAACGTTTTGTGCGGCCTACATATTGAGAGCCACACGGGCACTCAACAAGATACACTACATGGGTAGAATTGCAATTTATAAAGTCGCCAATGTCACAAATTTCATTATTAGTCCTTGACTTGAAAGTCTTTTTTTCTGGATGAAGAAATTTGCATATAGAGCATTTGCCACATGCAAAATTACCTAAGGGTTTCTTATTGAGCCAAGTGGTATTATGAATTGAATCAGAGTAGTTCCTTATGTCGCCAGGGGCTAATGAGTTTTTTAGATTCTTTGCCTTCCTGTAAATAAACTTGGGGATCTGTGCAATGTGTTCACCCAAAATGGGTTCATTACACAGAATTCCCCAATGTCTTTTAATTATTCCCTCAATTTTCTTGTTCACAGAATTATAGTTTGTGATGAAGGCCACATCTACTTTTTTTGGGGGGGCATCCTGTTTCTTATTTAGTTTAGGTTTAAGCATACATCCTCTATCCATTTTTCTTACTTTGTCTAGATCTTTATTGAGTTTTTTAAGACAATACCCTCTCTCAATGAATCTCAAAAGCAAAAAGTTGGTCTGTGTTTCAAAGTCAATGTCCTTGCTGCAATTTCTTTTTATTCTCATAAACTGGTCTCCTGGAATATTGTCAATCCAAGTGTGTTTATGATTGCTGGAGGCCAGTAACAAGTTGTTTGCATCAATTTCTTTAAAGAAGGTCTTAGAATTAAGAATTCCTTCCAGAGTTGCTGTTAATTTTAGGTCCAAAAAATCCACCACTTCTGTATTCATGACATGTGTAAAAATCAGATTTTTATCATTGTCGTTGATATATAGAAGAAAGTTGTTTACTGATTCTAGGTCACCCTCCCAGACACAGAATATCGTCTATATATCGACGCCATAATATAATATTCCTACTGAAGGGATTATTTGACCAGATTTTTTGTGATTCCCAATTCCCCATATACAGGTTTGCGAAACTAGGGGCAAAGCGCATTCCCATTGCCGTTCCGCAAACCTGAATGAAGAACTCGGAAAGAAAAAGGAAGTAATAATGCGTTAATATATAGTTAATTGATTTGAGAATCAATTCTCTATTTAATTGATGCAGCAAAGGATCACCCTCCAAAAATGACTCAAATGCTTCCAATCCCTTACTGTGTGGAATATGCATATAGAGGGCTTGTACATCACAAGTTAACCATCTATACAAACTTTTCCACTCAAATTCAGTAAATAGATTGAGGACAGAAGACGAATCCCTTAAGTAAGACGAAAGCTTCCCTACATAAACTTTCAGGAAAAAATCCACATATTGGGAAAGGTTTGCGGTGAGTGATTGAATCCTGATACTTTGGGTCTTCCAGGTGGTTCCTTACAGACTTATGCGTTTTGGGTAGATGGTAAAAAATTTGAATTTTTGGGGAATCAGAATAAAGAAATGCATACTCCGTTTTAGAAATAACAGATTTTGAGCTCAAGTTGTGTATACATTAATGATTTTCGGAGACTTAACCTAAACATCCACTCACGTTGCCACAACTTGATTACCCCCTGTCTTCCAACATACGGGTACGGTTTTATTGTGAAACCGCCCAGTAAAGGAAGGAGGGGTTGTTCCTTCTCCAGTCACAGACATTCAACAAACAGTATTATCACACTGTATGACCCACGCTGTTCCAGAGAGAGGCCATTTGACAGTACATCTGCTCCAAGGAGGATTCCTTGTGCCACTACGTGAGGGGCCACCAACCTGTAGGAGAACAACGCCTTCCAAGTACCATCTGAGGGTGTTGAGATGACGACTGTGTCCCTGACCTGTTCCGGTATTTGGTAACCCATGCCATGTTACATGGAATGCTTGTATTGTCTAACTTTATGTACGCAGATTATTTACCCTTTAATTACTTTTTTTACTAAAATTTACTTCACTATGAACGTTGTGCACTGTTTTCTTGTCTTTAATCTCTTGTAGTTGTAGGGGGTGCTGAGCCACCCCCATGTCTACAGCTGCAGACGGTCTTCTATTCACCTAAGAAAGGTCATGTATGTTTTTCACTAATTACTTATTGGAGTGATGTAGATGCACACTCTAATTAGTGTGGGGTAATTTGATATTTATCATAGTACACATTGTATTTGCACAAAATCACAGAGGAAGGAATTGTTAATACTAAGACCTTCTTTAAAGAAATTGATGCAAACAACTTGTTTCTGGCCTCCAGCAATCATAAACACAGTTGGATTGACAATATTCCAGGAGACCAGTTTATGAGAATAAAAAGAAATTGCAGCAAGGACATTGACTTTGAAACACAGGCCAACTTTTTGCTTTTGAGATTCATTGAGAGAGGGTATTGTCTTAAAAAACTCAATAAAGATCTAGACAAAGTAAGAAAAATGGATAGAGGCTGTATGCTTAAACCTAAACTAAATAAGAAACAGGATGCCCCAAAGAAAAAAGTAGATGTGGTCTTCATCACAAACTATAATGCTGTGAACAAGAAAATTGGGGGAATAATTAAAACTCATTGGGGAATTCTGTGTAATGACCCCATTTTGGGTGAACACATTGCACAGATCCCCAAGTTTATTTACAGGAAGGCAAAGAACCTAAAAAACTCATTAGCCCCTAGTGACATACAGATGCAGCAGCCATTATTTTAACAAATCACATGGTGTACACCTCGGAATACCCATGTCATGGCGCGGGATTACTTCCAACCGTACCGCCTTAAAACGCGTGTGCAGGCGAGTGCAAAAAATGGCTTTTTAGTGTTCTGGCTTTTAAACACCTGAAATTGACACAGTAGCACAGTACTGTATACATTACAATTCATTAATTTCATTGCATATAATTGCACACAATCCATAGAATTCAAACAAAGCAACCGCGTTTAACACGTGTGCCTAGGGCGATTGACCGCGTTCATGCCGCGTGGAGTACAGCAGCGCACACAAAAACGGCGCCGTGATGCCTTAAAATAACGGCTGCTGCATCTTTAGGGAACTACTCAGATTCGATTAATAATACCACTTGGCTCAATATGAAACCCTTAGGTAATTTTGCATGTGGCAAATGCTCTATATGCAAATGTCTTCATCCAGAAAAAAAGACTTTCAATTCAGGACTAATAATGACGTTTTTGACATTGGCGACTTTATAAATTGCAATTCTACCCACGTAGTGTATCTTGTTGAGTGCCCGTGTGGCTCTCAATATGTAGGCCGCACAAAACGTTGTTTGAAAATCCGTATACAAGAGCACATTAGAAACATTAGGAATAGCTTTGATAAGCACAGCTTGTCTCGTCACTATGCAACGCACCATAACAAAGATCCTTTATCCCTGACCTTTAAAGGTGTTAAATGTGTTCCCCGCAGTAGGAAGGGAGGAGATAGAATTAAAGCTCTCTGCCCAAGAAATGTTTTGGATTCATAAATTAGATACTCCTGTCCCAAAGTGACAAAACTAAGAAATTGATGTTTGGTCACTGTACTAAATAATTTTCCCCTTTCTTTATTGGAGATTTCATGGATGTTCAAGACATAGGGGGAAAAGAACAAACAGAGCACAACTCATAGTGTATCAAATTCAATTATATTGAAGAAAAGTTGAAGGTGGTAATGGATGCCTGTACAACAAAACTGATGTTATTAGGCAATACATGAATTTCGGCACATGTCACCAACAGAAGTCAGCGTTCAGCAAGTTTCCCCATCCAATTGTTAACGAAATCCAACACCACCCGGTAGCTGGTCGGATTCTGGTGGGATCTGCACCCGCAAATTTTTCTCCTCACTGCCCGACACCGCTTGTACACCGGATGCAAGTCCGGAGAGAGGCCATTTGACAGGACATCTGCTCCATGGAGAATTGCTTGTGCCACTATGTGAGGGGCCACCAACCTGTAGGAGAACGACGCCTTCCAAGTACCATCTGTGTCTGTTGAGACAACGACGACTGTGTCCCCAACCTGATCCGGTGTTTGGTAACCCATGTCATGTTACATGGATTGCGTGTATTGTCTAACCTGATGTACGCAGAATATTTACCCTTTAATTACATTTTTTACTAAAATGTACTTCACTATGAGCGTTGTGCGCTGTTTTCTTGTCTTTAATCCCATGTGCAAGAGACTTAAACCTAGCACTGCCAGCACTTGCTAGAACCGACAGTACTAGGGCAGGGAAATTTGGTAGCCAGGAGTTGCATGGCTAAAGGTAGCATTATTTATTTGTGCCATGCAATAATCACTGCATTCTTTTGGAAGTTTGCTAGAATTTGTAGTAGAGATGTACCAGCTAGCAGAGATTCACTTAACCACTGTTTTGTTTGACCTTTTCAAACATGTTTCAAACAAATTTTTAAAGCCAAAAGTTCTAGCAAAATTGCTCAAATTGTTCAAAAAATTATGTTTCGCTTTTTTTAAAGTGATGAAATTACAAGTCTTTGTTTTTTAAAGTGCGATGTAAACACTTGGGGATCTACATATCAAGAAAGTTGTTTGCGCTGACGCTTTGGTTAAAAAAACATGACATATATATTAAGTGTATTTAGACTGTTCTAAAATGTGACTACACTAGTATTCTGTGCTAGTTTTCTGAGCAAAAATAAAAATGTTTGCCAGCTTAAGGATGGCGGAGAAAACCTTCACGAAAATTAACGCAACCCGCACATTTCTACATACATAGGCCTGATCAATATGCAAATTCAATTTTGCTCTAACATATATAGATGCAGGTATTTTTTGGCGCAACTTGCATTTAAATAACGACTTTGGACTTAAATTTGTGCTTTGATAGATAGAGCCATAAATACGTTTGCCTGCAGCAGCTCCATCCTGTTACTGTGGTGAGGGAGCAGGGTAGCCGACTAGCTGAGTGTAGGCAGACAGAGGCCACCAGGATGCCCAGGAGATTGTGAGAGAGAATGGGGGCTATTTTAGTATCCGCGGGAAGTGCAGATCCGTGCGTAAAGGGGCCCTTTTCATTTGGATATGCACGTCCCTGTATCCTGAAAGCCCTTCTCACATGTCTAAACCGTGTAAGAAAGGCTTTTTTAGAAGCGGTTTCATTCTGGCTCTGCCTATCCAAGCGGTTTGAGGAAAAAGGCTCAAACTCACTAGAATTCTAGTAGCTCCATGAATGCAAAAAGACCAAACCACTTCAAATAGCTTGCAGCTTTTGTCTCAGCAATAGCCTCAACAGGTGGTGAATTGTATCAATACAAGTCACACAGTTTATCTCTGTTCTGCTGAGCATGCACTTATTTAATTAATATGCCTAACTATTCCATATTCATTTCTGCCTTTCTATTGTACTGGCTAAGTAATAATGTACATTGCTGAAAACATTCTTTAACCCCTAAATAATTATTACTACACACAAACACATTCATATGAACTACCAGAGCCCCATGATGACATGCCTGATATAGTCATTATATATTCCAGGTTGCATATTAGCTATGAAGAAGCTACAAACCGCATAGACATCATGAACAGCTGGCATGCTCCGTTTAAACGTACACACAAGAAAGTATTGTTATTCCACTTCATATTGTTAGCAAGTTATTATTTAAGGTTATTGGTGAAGGAAGCACTTTCGCGAAATGTAATGTCATCATTTGGGACCAGGGGTTGCAAATAACTAATTCATCTAATGACCTACAGCATTTCATTTTATTTGTCATATTATATTTTTAGACAAATTTTAGAACTCAATATGATTTTGATTTTATGAGCATATCTGTTATCTCAAAATTTGAAGCACTTTATGTCGTGGAACCTTTTGACCCTTTTTCTCTAAATATAATACAAAACTCTATTTTCAGAAATATTTGCTTTAATCATTTAATAATTTCCCATGTTAAAAGTTATGTCAAGCCCACTTCAAACCAAACAAATTACAATCCACTGGGACTGGCTGTTTAACCGTGCAGAATGTCAATTTTAATAGATGCAATGTAAACGGCTAGTTATCAAATGTTATTCTGCTACTTATGACCCTGTCAAATCACACAGTTTGACGAGGACAAACTCGCAGCTACAAGAATATCCCCCGATCAAAAAAAAAAAAAAAAAATCAGAGAAGGATTTTATTTTTTTAATACATTGTATCCGTGTTCTGGCAGGAGCTGACAGTTGTTTTTCTCCTGTGACACTGAGGGATTTATTCAGCTCTCTAGGGGTTCAGTTATTGCAGCAGGAACAACAGCCTCAGCAGCAGCAGTATATGTAACAGTTACTGTGCTTGTTACCAGCAGCAGTATATGTACCAATTGTTTTTTCTTGTTACCAGCAGCAGCCGCAGTAGTTCCATGTCTGCACCCACTGTGCGCGTGCCCCTGGGTGTTGCTACTTCTTTTACACAAGCAAATGTTGTTTGGACAGATGTGTGAGCAATAAATGCAGCAGTATATTTAGCAGGCGATGCAGGTTGGGGTGGAGAGAGGGATGCTGGAACATGCAGTACTACCTGCAAATAGCAATAATAGCAGGGGACAATTAAAATAAATAGGGGGCAAATGGGGCAAAGGTAATACAAGACAAAAGCAAGAAGGTACTTGAAAATCAGTAGAACTGGAAGTCTGATTAAAAGGATCAGGAAAAGTCGCAGCGTTAGGGAAAAAGAATAACCTGACTCCTGACCTGTCAACAAAAAGTTTGACAAGCAAGTAACTAACTGACTAGGTGGTGTTTTATACCCAAACTAACATGGCAGGTGGCCTCATGGACAGTTCTGGTTCTTTACCTGTTCTGGGCGTGAGCCTGGCTCCTCTGTGGGCTCCTATCCTACAGGTCTACGAGGAGTACTACAGGGGAGGAATCATGGCAGACATGCACATAAATTCAATGTTTAATTAAAAATATTTATTCTCGATTATTTTACAAGTGAAACTGCACAAGAGACAGCCAGAAGAAGATGTTGGTGGAAGATTGTATTATTGTAAAAAGATTATATTATTTTCAAAAGTCTTTGTTAATTATCTCTCTATTTCACTTTAATACAAATGTCATAATTTATAAATACGTTTTAGTTATCTGAAGTTTTTTTTTAGCATTGAAGCTATGTATTGGAATACTGATAAGAAAAATAGCCAAAAAGTTAGTCATGGATCAAATCCTTTAACTGAGCTAAAAACACCTGCTTTCCAAAGAAGAAACCTATTTCACATAGGCTATGGTAGTGATAAAACTAACTACAAATAAAAGTCTGGCTTGACCATGGTAGTACTATTCTCAGTGACAATAAACTTGATGCATTATGGGTGAAATCCTATGTAAACATCCAAAAAACATCCTTTAAAAAAGAATGTAACAGTCTAACTGGGCTACAGGCGGTGCAGAGACCATAAAAGGGACATTGGAGCTTCACCCGCGATCCCAACCGCTGACCGCCTTAGAAGCATCCTCTGCCTCTCTCCTAAGTGCAGAGAGAATGGAAATCTTGGTGCTGTGGATCGGAGATGCTTCTAATCTGAATTAGACAATTCGGATAATGTGTCGGGGCCAATGAAGTTGATGTCAGATGATCATCGCTGCCATGTTCATGGTGTTTTCTTGTGAGAGGAAGCTAATGTTGGTGCATCCATCTTTCAACTAGGATTTTCTGCAGGCAGCAATGGTATTTCTCAAACATCTTATGGTTTCTTCTGTAAATTGTCCACGTCTCTGCTCTGTACAGTATGGTGGAGATCATACCTGGTTGATAAACCATGAGTTTCATTTCAGAGCTGATGTCATGGTCTTCAAAAACCCATTTCCTCAGACGACCAGAGGCTAAGCTTGCACATTTTAGGTGGTTTTCAATTTCTCTGTCACTATAAGCATTCTGTCAAAGACTGCTTCTGAGGTATTGGAAATGTTCCATATTTTACAGAGTCTCACAGTGTATCTGAAATTTTAGAACTGAGAACTGCTCATTAAGGAGTAACTTAGTCACCTGAGCATTAAGTGTCAGTCACATTTTGTTGTACACTGGCGACACACTTTATTCGAGCTCGGCTAGTCCCACGAATTCGGGTATACCCGGGTGTATTGAGGTTTGTGACTGTTTTCTGCCCGAGTACATTGAGTTATTTTTCAGGCAGGGATTGAAGCATTTTATTCCCGCTGGCTGCAATACTGCACAGTATATATATATACACTGCATTACAATTCATGAATTTATGCCATCTGGTAGACACCCGAAGCATTGCAGCCTATTAAATCCTAATCATCCTCATTTAACAGATCAGCCGCCCATCAGCCAGGCATGAACCCAGGCTGGGAAGGCAAATGCAACGGGGCTTGTCAGAGGTGAGGAGCGGCGCATTCCAGGTATCTGCCAGGTACATACCGGGTATTTGCTCGAATAAAGTGTGTCGGTGCAGTATGCCTCAGTGTTGATGATTGTCTGAAGATCCACTTCCAAGTGAGCTCACACTACCACGTTGCCAACATATTGAAGTTCAATCAACAAAGTTGGGGTGATTGGCTCTTGATTGGCATTGGCTATAGTTAAACAGCTTACCGTCCATTCGACATTTAAGCACCACTCCAACAGGAAGTTTTTCAGTGAGCAGGAGTAGTATAGTGTTAAGGAATATGGAGAAGAGTATTGAGGCAATGACACTGCCTTGCATGTCTCCAGTCTTGACTTCAAAGAGGTCTGTAATGGATCCATTGCTGAAAATCACCACTTGCATATCATCATAGAGCAGGCAAAGAATGTTGACAGACTTCATTGGGTATCTGTACTTCAAAAGGATCATGCTTCTTGGTTGACAAACAAGGGCTTTCATGAATTCAATTAAGCCCATATAGTGTGGTTTATATTGTTCCTGACATTTTATCTACAGCTAGTAATCATTGAAGATCATTCCAGTTGTTTTTCTGGATGGTCTAAACCCACAATGATTTTGGAAGGAGCTATTCAGAAAATGGAAGGATTTCACTCAGGCAGTGACATCAATATCATAACTCCTGAGTGCTCAAGCAAGGATTGAAGGCAGCGCTCTGGGAGTTTGCTATTATGATTGTCCATGAGGGATAAAACGTATTGTGCAACTTTGACTGCAGTAAAGATGATCCCACTGGATATGGCTAGTGTGACAGTCTATGTTTCAGGGCACCTTTTCTAGCCTGCACTCATGTGGGGGGAGCAGAGAATATCCTGAAGAGGGCTGCCTAGTCATAATTATATCTACTGAAACACCAGTGTTACCCCTTCTTATTTTGCATCTAACCTAGAGTACACTGAAGGTCGTTCCACTATCCACATTCTGTAGACACGCTGTAGCAGATCAGTTCTTCTGCCGTTATGATTTAAGAAACAGAGTTAAAAGTAAAATAGCTGCAATATTTATTGTGTAATTAATGGTCACAAGCTGTGGTGTGATACTGTATTGTTGCCCTTTTTCACATGTTATTGAAGTCTTTCCATTTACAGTACAAATCATTTATCATTAAAATTAAGAAAATGTATATCATCAATTAATTATGTTTATTAGGATAAAATCATTGGTGTGAATGAACAGCTTTGTAATAATGTCATCGCTTTTAAAGAGTTATAACCTACAGTAATTCAAACTGTAACATCATGTTTTATGTAAATGTACAGTATTGGTCTCCCTGACCCTGAAGCACCACAACTAGATTTTAAGCTCAATATTGTAGCACAATAAATAAAATATTATTAATAATAATAATATTAAAGCAACAAATATTCAGTTCTCCCAGTAAGTTTCAGTGTCATGTCCATGCAATTACTTTAGAGTTAAGAAAATAGGGAAATGTGTCAAGTGTTTACTTGAATGCAGTCAAAGCTTTACATATACAACACGCCTCCTATTAAATCCTGCTGACAGAGTCTGGAATCAGGAGGTAGCTATAACTTATTTTCACACCTCACACTGTGTTTCTCAAACAAGAACACTGATAAATATACAGTATTGTATAAAAATTGCAATGACATAAGCAAATATCAAATGGCAGAAATGTTACAGTGGTTGTTAGTTTGTTTTGACTTTGCTCTACTTACAGTACATCTAGAAGAAATATGAGAAGTGGTTTTATGGAATAATAGAAACAGTACGGGGAATTGACACTAGTACATGTGATGAAGGATACAGTATATAATTTTCTGTTCCGAATTTCTCCACTTCTAATACAGTATGAAGCTTGATAAGTCATTATCTTGTCTTGAGTTGTATTTATTGGTAGATTGGTATAGGTTAAATTGCTCTTTAATTGCAATGAATAGCTGTGTTATCAGGAGCATAACAGATGGATTGTACTGTGGGCTGTACATTGGGATTCCTTATCATTGCAAATGAGTCAAGTTATTTAATTTGCCCAAAGTGCATTTATCCCTAACTTGTGCTTGGTATAGCCTATAATTATATAATCCAAGCATCAGGTAAACACAGTCTGTATGAAGAGTACCTCACCGATTCTTTAATTACTCACTGATGTCATAAACAGCAAAGTACAGTAGTCATTCAAGATACTCAGAATATGCTATTTTCTTAAAACTTCCTGATTATGGAAAAAAAAAAACGTGAAAAAAGCTCCCCATATGACAGCGAGGTGGTTCATTTAA
The DNA here is from genome assembly GCF_040206685.1 of Ascaphus truei. NCBI lineage: Eukaryota > Metazoa > Chordata > Amphibia > Anura > Ascaphidae > Ascaphus > Ascaphus truei. Next base: position 319,213,389 of record NC_134485.1, on the reverse strand, counting down.
ATGATGGTCAGCCCTACGTACTGTAATGCCTGCAGGCTGGGGGAGGAAGCCGGTATACCATCCTGGGGCCTACAACTGCAAACTCTGATTAAGACACCGGTACTTCTCACTTGGCTGACTTGTAGATCCACCAACTCCTCACCATCTAAAACAATGAGTGGAGCACCTGATTCAGTTGTACCATTGCATACCTGTCCTACACATTCCTCCTTCCTGAAATGCCTCCTAAAAGTCTGGAACAACCTATAAATAGGTTTGATTTTATAGCCTGTTGTAGCGTTGTGTGGGGCTGATGGTGGAAGTTACTCTAAAGTTTAACTTTATTTCACAGTTTGCACCATAAATTCAAACTACACTTGTATTCACTGTGCTATAAGTGCAGGGGAAGAGAGCAGACATTTTGGGCTGGCTAGGGGCAAAGTACTGTACAGTATCCTGTGGATGTGTGTGGGATTGGCAATTTTTGTTTGCCAGTTTTCAGCATCTTTCAAGCTAGCTACACTTCTAAAAGTCAAATATATTCATCAAATTCGTTGTCATATCTTTCTTTTATCTTTCTTTATTTGCTCTTAGTTACTGTACATATTATATTTTAATTAGTATACTTTGGAAATACACTTATAAATACAATAAATAAAGTACCACTGATAATTTGGGGTGACCCTAATTCATCAAGCACTAGCTTTACTGTCTGTGTACCCAAGAGGGATAAGAGAGATTCAGAAATACATTGTATATTTTGAACACGGTTTGTGCCATCTGTCATGTTATACTTTTACGAACCAGAGTAGTACATTTATGGTTTCATTTTTTAGGATCACTTTGTGTTACTGTTGCTTAGTTTATCAAAGAGTGATACGAAATCTTGAGAAAGATCATCTATATTTAATTTTGAACACAGTTTGCACCATCTGTCAAATTATACCTGCACAAAACAAAGTAGTACATTTACGATTTAATTTTTAAAGTGAATTAGAGTTACTGTTATTAAATGTACCCAATAGTGATAAGAAATATTAAGAAAGATATTCTATATTTGACTTTGAACACAGTTTGTACCATCTGTCAAGCTACACTTGTAGAGTTCTAAATTTGTTATTTCCTGTGACCCTATTTCATCCAGCGCTAGTCTTACTGCGTGTGTACCCAAGAGGAATAAGAGATTTTAAATATTAAGAAAGATATTCTATATTGGATCACAGCTTGCACCGTCTGTCAAACTACACATCATTTATCTGTTGTTTTTCTTCTTGGTACCTTATATTCAATGGTAAACTAAAGGTTAATTATCAAAAGATAATTTTGCATGTATATGGGGTTCTGTGACAGGCAGGATATCCAAAGTAGAGTCAGAACTTTCCCTATGTCACCTAGCTTTACTCCAATTCCTTCTGACATGGCCGATACTCCATAACACCAATGTATCACTGTCGTTGACTAGAGATGTGTGAATCTGCTGAGATTAGCTTCTTTGTAGGTTCGAGGGAACTTTCGAAAAGTGCACAAAACGCAGTTAATTTGCTAGTACGGGAAAGGTTCTAGTGAAACGACCTAAATGAATTGTTCAAAATGTGCTATATTGCCTGTTTAAACAGTTTGAGTAAATTTGCATTTCTAATGTGAAAGTTAGCAAAATTAAGCAACTTATTCACCAACCAAAAAGGGTGAAATTCCCCAAGTTCTCTTAGACCTTCCAAAAATGTGCCCCTCTCTAAATCTGAACACAGCTGCCTTAGTGGGAAAGTGAGAATATCAACATGCACCCATAAGTACCTTATACCCAGCAATCTACTGTACCAAGTCCTCTTCTTCCCCTGATTAGTCCAAGGGGCAATAAGAAATGACATATAATCAGTGTAGGAACCTGCTAAACGGAGTCAACCTTGATGAGGCTTAAATCATTTGATCAAAAGATGCAACCAAATGACTCCTTTGTCACACAGACTTAGATTCTAAAAGTAAACATGTCACTAGTATATTTTAGCCCAAATTGGTAGGAGCGCAGGATCAGTTCTTGTGTTAGTCAGTAGTATGTTATAGTGCATTCTAATGATAAAGTATAGCATTTGTAAACAACATATCTCATAACTGGGAAACCAGAAATACTCAGAGATGCCAGCAATGGAATTTTAAACGGTTACAATTAAATTAGTCCATAAGTTGGTTAGGTGTATGCTACAGCAGCATTGCATTGTAATAGATCCTTAACTAATTACGGAAAATGCACAATTTCTGCTGTGTAGTCTAGAGATCAGAGTGGCTTGAAAAAGGTAACTTGTTTAGTTCCAAATTTCCAATGTTGCAATAAGTTTCTGCTATTACACTTGGAGTAATTCCAAGAGACATCTGGGTCTTTTGTCCCAGGCCCTGTGATGGAAGAACATCGGGCTCTCATAACACATCCTATGAGCCACTCCCCTCCCCTACTCAGCAAATGGGCCCAGTGCCCTCGCCCCACTTTGGGGCCTATGCACTATAAAAAAAAATCGCCGGACAGTTTAAATAGCTATTTTTGACAGCGTTGCTATCACGGTATGCAGAAAGCCCAGAATACCTTTGATAGCAACATTTGCAAAACTGGTGAGTAGTCAGCAACGTGATGATCGTCTCTCTTAAAAGGGCTCACCTGGCGAGTTCTTTCTGCGGGAGAGAGAGAGAGATGCCTCTCCCTGTGCAAATCTTTCCCGAAATTAAGGTTTTTTTCATTTCAATTTTATAAGTAGAGTATTGTAGCAGGGGGTCTCCGGAGCAGAACTGCGTTGATTCCAATGCATTTTTTGGCAAATGATTGTTTTCTATTGAGTGTTATTTTTTCAATTTCTGTTTATTGTTTGGATTAAATTGTTTGTAATTTTGATGGCTTGTTTTTATTTCTTTTTCCCATTGTTTAGCGTTTTAATTAATTATTTATTTTGTTGGCTCCTTGTTTGAATTGATGTGTTGGCTAATGGTTTTATTAATTAATTGATTTGTTGGCTACTGGTTACAATTAATTAATTGTTTTGTTGGTTAGTGCTTTTATTTATTTAATTGATTGGCTAGTGCTTTTATTGATTTAATTGGTTGGCTAGTGCTTTTATTTATTGCAATGTCTTCCACATTTGTTTTTTTGCAACAAGATTAGTACCGCAGGCCAGCGGGGCCACCGGACACCCCAGACACAACCCGGACACCCCCGGACACCCCCGGACCCGACCTGAGGACCCATGGACACCCACAGGGAACACCTTAGGACCATTGGACACCTACGAGCCCCCAGACACGTCAGGACCACCCGAGGGCCCCGGACACCCATGGGGCCACCTAAGGACCCCCAAACGCCCACAGGAACCACCCGAGGACCTTGTGACACCCCAGACACCACCCGGACACCCCCGGACACCCCCGGACCCGACCTGAGGACCCATGGACACCCACAGGGAACACCTTAGGACCATTGGACACCTAAGAGCCCCCAGACACGTCAGGACCACCCGAGGGCCCCAGACACCCATGGGGCCACCTAAGGACCCCCAAACGCCCACAGGAACCACCCGAGGACCTTGTGACACCCCCAGACACCACCCGGACACCCCCAGACACCCCCGGACACCCCCGGACCTCACCTGAGGACCCATGGACACTCACAGGGAACACCTTAGGACCATTGGACACCTACGTGCCCCCAGACACATGTGAGGACCACCCACGGGTCCTGGACACCCATGGGGACCACCTAAGGCCCCCCAAACACCCACAGGAACCACCCGAGGACCTCGTGACACTCCCGGATACCACCCGGGGACCCCTTTGGGGCCCCTGGACACCCACAGGGACCACCTGAGGACCCCGGACACCCATGGGGACCACCCAGGGACACCCGTAAGCCAATATTATCAATCCTGTGTGAAATTAAATAAAAATGGTTTTATGTTGGGTACAGGGGGTGGGTTATGTATTGGTACTTAATACATATTGTTATGTTAATTGGGGGCAGAGGGGTGAATGAAGGGCCAAGTATCCACTTCAATCAACACCTCTGCCCCCAGTAAAGCAGCTATTGTGCTTTATCCCCTTCATTGCCTTATGGGCTAACCGCTAAGGTAATGAAGCTGCTTTAATGTAATTTATATCCATACTGTGTGGGAGCAGGGAGGTCTCACGAGCTGAACTGCATTTATTTCAGACTGCTTCCCAAGTTACAGGCACAGATATGGGGTGCCGGTATCTTCTTCATTATTTAAATGTCCCGTGTCACATGACACGGACGATTTAAAAATGGCGGCGGTACTGGCACCCAATGCCCCATACCAGGGCCTTTAACTCGTGAAGCAGGGGGTCCCTGAGCCATAAATCAAAGTGCTTCATCACAGGAGACCCCCTGCTCCCGCACATTATTAATAAATATTACATTAAAGGAGCTTCATTACCATAGCAGATAGCTGCTACGGTAACGAATGTGTTAAGAATGTTATTATGGTTTTATTACTAGTGTATTGTAGAAGGGGGTCTCCGGAGCAGAAGCACGTTGATTTGAAGTCTCTGGCCCCCCTGCTCCCTATGGGGGCCTCACTATTAAGGTGTAAATATATTTGGCCTAATTGCCTGCAAGTGCATATATAAGCAACTTGTGGGAGACTAACCCCTCCCTTTTCTAGGTATTTTCTCAGTATGGTCCCTGGATTACCACCATTCACTTCACATGTAAGTGTTCTCACTGGTATTAACCAGTTTTTAACTGCACTAGGTTATATAAGCACATGCTTGGACATTTTAACCCCATTTAGGGCATTTTCACATAACACTAGTTGCAGTCAGTGTAGGGACCTGCCTATGAGACTTACCTTGGCGTTTGGTGGCAGGCTTGGGCATTATTTGATCAAAGGATGTAACTAAAAGTCTCCTTTATCTCATAGATTTGCACACCATGTATATATATTTATTTCACATATATTGTTAACCCATTAGGCAGAAGCACAGGGATTCACTTTCTGTTTATCACAATTGTATGGCCAATTTTTTCACCTAGCTGCATGCTCCTTACATGGATGAAGCGCATGTGATCATATATTTGTTTTGCATTTCCTGTTATGGGGTGCCAATATCTCCTATAAATTCAAATGTCCTGCGTCACGTGACCGTGGGAATCAAAAGCATAGGAGATACCGGCACCCCATAATGGGGTCTGTATCTCAGAAAGCAGGGGGTCCCCGGACCTCAAATCAACGCGGTTCTGCTCCGGAAACCCCCTGCTCATCTACACTAGTAATAAAATATAAACGGAAGAGATTTGCGCAGAGAGAGGCGGCTCTCTCTCTGCAGCAGAAAGAACTCGCCGCCGGGTGAGCCCTTTTCAGAGGGGTGATCATCTAGTCGCTGGCTACTCGCCATGTTTGCAAATGTTGCTATCACTGGTATTCAAGGCTTTCTGCATACGTGATAGCAATGCTGTAAAAAATGGCAATTTAAAAACCCTGGCGATTTTTTTTTTATCGGCACTTACTGCATGAGGCTCATAATCGGAAGAAGCGCTTCAGACATAAAAGTAACATTTAGGAAAAGGAGTCCCTACCCTGAATCGCTTACAATGTAATTGATAAGTAAGAAGAACGTACAGAGACAGTAAGATGGTGTAGTGGTAAGTGCATCTGCAAAGGGCCAAGGTTGATGTATGAGGTGTATAGTATCAGCCACGGAGCTACTCATATGCTTCATTAAGGAGATGGGTTTTAAGATGGGTCTTAAAGGTGGATAGAGAGGGTGCTAGTCGGATATTGAGGGCAAGGACATTCAAGAGGTCTGGGGCAATTAGTGAGAAAGGTTTAAGGTGGGAGAGGGCTTTAGACACAAAAGGGTAGAGAGAAGACATCCTTGCACAGAATGCAAAAGTCGAGATGGTGTATAGCAAGAAATTAGGGCTGAGATGAAAGGAGGGGCAGAACAGTGTAAAGCCTTAAACGTGAGGATGAGAATTCAGTGTGTGATTTGGAATTTGATAGGAAGCCAGGAGCGGGATTTCAGCAGGGGAGACGCTGAGATTTAGGAAAGAGTGGAAGACAGCAGGAAGTTCCAGTAGTCGAAACGGGAGAGAATGAAGGCCTGTGTCAGAGTATTAGCAGTAGAGCAACAGAAGAAATTGTGTAACTTTGTAATACTGCGGAGGAATAAATGGCAGGTTTTAGTTACTTTTGAATGTGAGAGGAGAGCGAGAGAGGAGTCAAGTGTGACCACTAGACAGCGTGCCTGTGATACTGGGTGTATGATAGTGCTTCCAACAGTATTGTAGAAGGACCAGGTTTGGGAGGAAATATGAAGAGCTCCATTTTTTACATGTTACGTTTGAGTCGTAGGGGGACCATCCAGGATGATATAGTGGAGAGACATTCAGAAACTTTGGTCTGTACGACAGGTGTAAGGTCAGAGGTTCAAAAGTAAATTTGTGTGTCATCATCATAGAGGCGATATTTGAACCCAAGAGATGTGAAAAAGTCACGTAGAGAGAGTGTGTAAAGAGAAAAGAGAAGAGGTCCCAGGACAGAGCTCTGGGGTACCTCCACAGAGAGATCAATAGAGGAGGAGGTGTTAGCAAAAGAGACACTGAAAGTACGATGGGAGATGTAACAGGAGATCCAGGATAGAGCTTTGTTACGAATACCAAGAGTATGGACAATGTGAAGGAGAAGAGGGTGGTCCACAGTATCAAATGCTGCAGAGAGGTTGAGTAATATGAGCAGTGTAGTGACCTTTTGTCTTTGGAGGTCATTAGTTACTTTAGTTTCAGTGGAGTGAGCAGTACGGAAACCAGATTGTAGAGGGTCTAGGAGAGAATAGGTCGGGAGAAAATCGAGCAAGCGAGAGAATACAATACAAAGTATTTAAGGAGTTTGGAGGCAAAACGCAGGAGGGAGACAGGTCGATAGTTACAAAGACAGGTAGGGTATTGCTGTTTTTGAGTAATGGTATGTTTGCATGTTTGAAGGAGGAGGAAAAGGTACCTGAGTAGAGGGAAGAGTTAAAAATCTGTGTGAGCATAGGGATTATAGTACAGTAGGAGCAAGAGGTTTTAGGAGATGGGAGGGAATGGGGTCAAGATGGCAAGTGGTAGAGGGAGAAGAGGAGATCAGCAATGATACATCCTCCTTTGTGACAACGGAAAAACAATCAAGAAAAGCATGAGGAAATTTAGGAAGAGGTGTATGATGGGAGGAGGATACAGAGGGGATGTCCTGATGTATGGATTCCACCTTCTTCTTGAAATATTCAGCAAAGTTCTGGGGTGAAATGGAGGAAGAAAAAAGGTAGCAGAGGATGGTCTGAGTAGGGAGTCAAAGATAGAGAAGAGTCGGCGTGGGTTAGACTTGTGTGTGTTGATTAGTGAAGAAAAGTAGGTTGGTTTAGCCTGGGAGAGGGCAGATTTGAAACAGGATAAAATAAATTTGTAGTGAAGGAAGTCTGTGAGAGTGTGAGATTTCCTCCAGAGGCGTTCAGGGAAATGAATGCAGGAACGCAGCATGCGTACATGGGAATTTAGCCAAGGTCTGGGGTGAGAAGGGTAAGAACGGCAGAAAGAAAGAGGGGTATGTAGATCAACAGTGGAGGATAGGGAAGAGTTGTAGTTCCTGACCAGGTTGTCAGTGTCTGGATCAGAGATGAGGGAGGAGTGCAAAGTGGAATTAAAAGGTGGAGAAGGGGAGAAGTGAGAGAGAGAGAAAATGAGATGAGATGATGGTCAGAGAGAGAAAAGGGGGAAAAGGAGAAATGAGAGAAGTTTTTTTTTTGTGAAAACCAGGTCTAGGTAGTGGCCATCCATGTAGGTGCTGGCTGCAGTCCACTGTTGAAGGCCAAAAGAAGAGGTTGGAGAGAGTACGCGGCAAGCCCAGGGGAGAGAGAGGTCATCAATATGGAAGTTGAAGTCCCCAAGGAGAAGAACAGGGGAGTCTGTTTAGAGCAGCTCTTTCAATAGAACTTTTTGAAGATGGGCAAACCAATGTTACATATGCCACTGCTTCCCACTACCTTTTCAATTACCTTGTATTGTCCTAAATTCTATCTTTTAGTACTGTATGTGCTCTTTTGTCATAAAATTTTATTGTCCTCCCTCCCACATTGTACTGTGCAGCGGAATATGCTGCCTCCATACAAATAAAGTAATAATGATAATAGAACGTTTCCAATACATGAAGGGTTTCAACAAGGTTTGGGAACAAAGCCTATTTCAGAGAAAGAGAAGTGCTAGAACAAGAGGTCATGCTCTCAAGCTGTAGGGTGAAAGAAAGTGGAAATGTGACAAAGTAGAGTACCTCTTCATATAAAGAGTGGTGGATTCATGGAATAGTCTCCCTGCAGAGGTGGTAGAGACTAATGCAGCAAGGGAATTTAAAAATGCTGGGAATAGCCAGGTTTAACCTTCTGGAAACAAAAGGTTTAATGTATTTTGTAATTATGTTGTATAATTGATAATGTAGTCTTTAAATGCCTTTGTAAATCACTGTAACACTGGTTCAAATCCAACTTGGTTTATTTTTAGATCCCAATCCATTTATATAATCCACTGCTAGACAACATCCATTTATTTCATAAATCTGAGACAGTTTGGAAAATATACTAATTAAACTCAAGTTTGCCTTAAAATTGAGGCTTGTAGACAGTTAAAAGCAATGCCACTATCTTACTTTCCTTGCACTAGCTTGCAATTTGGGATGTAAAAATAGCAATAAGAGGAGTTAGGGGAAATTATAGGCCAAAAATAATATAATGGGATTGATCACATTTTGTAGGGTCATTACTCTTCTCCTTTCACCCGATGCAACAATCTGGGATCTGCACAAACAGATCAGCACTGCAGCAAATGTTGTAAGCTTGGTGATTTTTAATGTGTAATGTATCACAGTTTCTAGGAGCTTCATACACTCCCACATGAAATACTGTAAACAATTTGGGGACATTGAGATTTGGGATTTAAAGATAAACTTCAGATGAATTGGGCGTTAGGAGATCCAAAAAGAGACTTTCACAACTTTTATCATAGAGTATTTGAGGTAAAATAATAACATAGTTTTAACACCGTTATTTTATAATGAATAAACAATTGCATGGGAAGCAGTCAAGAAATGCAAGGCTTTATCTTGGGAATAGAATATGTCTTACATATCTGGGACAAGTATGCGAAAAGGGCATAAAAAATTGCTTTGTTTACCCCAAAGGCGACGCCTGATGGGGCTCCCCAAGGGCTGCTCCCCTCTACAGATGACCAGCATGCTAAGGGTTAACATTTGCTTATACTTTGTGGAACGTCAACCCCACCCACTGGAATGTTAATGAGCAAGAGGACACAAAGAACTTTGTGTTCACAGCTGCATTGAATCTCAACCACCCCAGTGTACATCTGCGTTGCCCCAAAGGCTGACAGCTTTTGGCGCAGCCGAAGGGCAGCCAAAGGGTGTGAGCCGTTCCTTGCCATTCACTGATGTTAAAGTGATGTTGAAGCTGCTCTATTTCAATCTGAAACTCACAAGCCCTTTATCCCCTGTACCCAATTTTCCAACTCGATCTGTCCATGAAATGTCTGTGATTTGACTGAATAACCATGTTCTTTTAATGTAACAATGCATTTTTTATAACTCTGTGCCCAGGACATACTTGAAAACGAGAGGTAACTCTCAATGTATTACTTTCTGGTAAAACATTTTTAGAAATAAAAAATCTGTCTTTACCCAGCCGTGAATCATATTGCTTTCCTTTTTTTTTGCCACAGGGATGGCACAGCAATATTCATGGCTACATGATTAGCGCATGTGAAGTAGTTCCACATATGTAACGAATACCTTTACATGGCTTATATAGGCAATTTAAAGAGTTACTCCTTGCCCCTTTGAAAGTCATTCATCTTTGTTAGTGATCAAGATGATCAAAGATGTAGAGGTATCAAATTGGAAAAACGTGTATTGCGCATGCTCAGAAACAAATGCTTTGCCATCAAAAGATCCCCCGAACTGCAAACTTATACAGTACATGAAGAAACCTAATAAGAACAGTGCTTAAAAATAAATAAAAAAAGCTAATAGTGTTGAATAAAGATACTGTATGTAAAATTAAAACTTATCATTATGTGATAATTTGCTCAACAAATTAATCAATTACATCCAGCAATATTTGTGATTATTTAAGTGGTAAACCCTTTACCCTTTATTTATAGTCTAAAACGCAGGAATGGGAATTCCCATTATATCCTTTATCTAATTGACTCCTAGGGCCCATGTGGTCAAAAAAAAGTGTAGTATTAAGCAGAAATCCAATTAATAACTTAACCGATCTTAATTATATGCAGTAATTAGATTGTCGTTCTTTAGAATTTAAGAACTTTAGATGAGTTCACAGATGTGGTATACATAAAACAGGGCTAATAAATAGCATAGCGAGCTTAATATCTGTTAAAAAGAAAAGAGTGCCACTTACAATAGAACTATTTTTTAGAGTTTGTAAGCGTTTATCGGAAGCTATTCATTTGAAGGTCTGTGAATCTCTGCAACCCACTAGCCTTAGTCCACCTAATGAGTTTCCAGGGTAAAGGTTTGCCTCCAGATGATTGCACTCAAATTCCAGATAAAAAATGGGTGTAAGGCAAAAGGTGACCCATCAATTAATACCTCCTTCTGGTCAATCTTTTCACCATTGTGGGATCAGTAATAATAAACAAAATAATAACATTTTATTACATCAAATTTATTTACACAACAACAAACTATTAAAATTAATGAATAAAATGTCTCAGTAGTGGAGAAGATAGTAGATTATGTATATAATCTTGTTAGTTAGTTCTGTCATTGTATATATAATCCTATTGGACATCAATCTACAAGCGTGGTCGTGGAATCAGCAGCATATTCACCATACGTATGGTATAAAGATGTTTATTAAACGTGGATGTCTCATAGGGTATAGCAGATAAATGGGATATAAAATGTTAGCAGAAATGTCTGGATGGCAAATTTTAGACATTAGTAGAGAGATTAATAAATGAAGCTAGTACCTGGAACCATTTTTATAGTTGAATATAGGTATGTATATCATGTAGGAATGTATGATCAATTAAAGTTATCTGCCCCAAATGGTCAATACTTATTTATTTTATTTATTTATAAAAATGTTTTACCAGGAAGTAATACATTGAGAGTTAAGATAAATAATACATGGCTACAAATACAATTACATAAATGAACAGGGTATACATTATATGCAAGACATTGCATGCACAGTTAGAGATAATATATATTATAGGCTATATAACAGTTACAGACCAAATTAAAATGTGAGACAGCCTTAATTTTGAAAGAACTTAAACTGGTGGTGGATGTGAGAGTCTCCAGGAGGTTGTTCTAGTTTTGGGGTGCATGGTAAGAGAAGGAGGAGCGGCCGGATACTTTTTTGAGCCTTGGGACCATGAACAGTCTTTTGGAGTCTGATCTCAGATGATAAGTGCTGCATGTGGTAGGGGTGAGGAGCTTGTTCAGATAGATGGGTAGCTTGCCCAGAAAGTATTTGAAGGCAAGACAGGAAAGGTGAACTTTGCGCCTAGACTCGAGTGATGACCAATCTAGATCTTTGAGCATTTCGCAGTGATGTGTGTTGTAGTTGCATTGGAGAACAAAATGGCATATTGAATTGTAGAGGGTGTCAAATTTGCTAAGGTGGGTTTGGGGTGCTGAGCCATATACTATGTCTCCATAGTCGATAATTGGCATTAGCATCTGCTGTGCGATACGCTTTCTGACCAGCAGACTTAGGGAGGATTTGTTCCTGTAAAGTAAACCTAGTTTGGCATAGGTTCTGGATGTCAGGGTATCAATGTGTATTCCGAATGTTAAGTGGGAGTCAAAACATATGCCCAGGTATTTAAAACTAGTAACAGGAGTTAGGGTGGTGTTCGTGCTGGTTCTGATCTGGAGCTCAGGTCACTGGAAGCTTTAAAAATGTAGTCTTTGTCCTAAATACCATTGTTACAGTCTTGTCAGTGTTTAAAAACAGTTTGTTTTGGGAAATCCAGTTTTCGAGTCTGAAAAGGTCAGATTGAAGTACAGTATGTGTTGAAGGTCGGAGAGGCTATGGCTGTGTGCATATAGGATTGTATCATCTGCATACATGTGTATTGAAGCTTCCTTACAAGCTGTGGGAAAATCATTGATGAACACTGAGAAGAGTAGGGGCCCAGAACAGAGCCTTGCTGGACACCACAGGTGATATCCAGGGGGTTGGAGTTAGAGCCTGAGATGGACACATGTTGGGAGCTACCTGATAGGTAGGACTAAAACCAGGTTAAAGCATGCCTCCCTATTCCAGAGCTCGGGAGTTTGTTAAGCAGGATAGCATGATCAACAGTATGAAAAGCCTTTGCAAAATCTAGGAATATTGTACCAGTGAGTTGTCCCCTTTCCATTCCACACTGGATTTAATTGCAAACTTTTAGCAGGGTAGATACGGTGGAATGTTTGGGGCGAAAGCCAGATTGGAATTGGCTAGGGAAATTTGTCTTGTTATAGTAATCGCTTAATTGGGAGTGTACACATTTTTCCATGACTGTTGATAGAATTGGGAGAAGAGAGATTGGTCTGTAGTTTGGGACGGTGTTTTTGTCCCCACTTTTGAAGATTGGGACAACTCTGGCAGTTTTCCAGGTCTTAGGGATATGGCCTGCAGACAGAATAGAGTTGACTATGGAAGCAATTGGTTTGGCAATGGCTGGTGCACCAAGTCTTAGGAACCTAGATTGTAGTAAATCGGGTCCACATTGGCTGCTTAGTTTTAATTTGAGGAGCGCTTCTGTAATCTCCTCTTTGGATACTGAGCCAAATTGAAAATTGTGGGCAGTGTTGGGAGGGGTGGGGCTATATGGGTACTCCCAGGATGAGATTCAGGTTTGTGGTTTAGGTTGCGTTTCACTAATAAATTAGTAGCACACCCCACAAAGTAATCATTGAATGCATTTGCAATGTCAGTGATGTTTGTCAGAGTAATATCCCCCTTAGTGATATTACTTGGCTGTTGATGGTTAGAAGGCTGGAATATATTGTTGATACCCTTCCAGAAGTTAGCTGGGTTTGATGTATTCTGGAGGAGATTGTCAGAGTAATATTGTGCTTTTGCATGCCTTGTTTGACTTGTGCACATGTTCCACAGGCATCTGTAGTGGTTGAGATCCTTCGTAGCCAGTTACTTTGTAGCTTTTCCACAAGGCATCCATGAACTGGTAGAGTGCTATAAGGTCAGTTGAAGCCCATGGAAGGTGGGCCCCCCATACCCTTATTCTGAGTAGTGGAGCATGGGTATCACAGAGTTTTAAGAACTCGGATTGGAAATAGTCGAGCGCAGAATCAGGGTCGGGAATTAAATTGATTCTGTGCCAAGGGCAGTTGGTAAGGTCAGCCAGAAACTGTTGTGGGTTAAAGTTTTTAAATGTTCTAGTGAGGAGAACTTTAGGGCTTGAATGGGGTGGTTTAATTTTCCTTACACAGTACACTATTGCATGGTCACTGAAAATGTCAGGAAGGATGCCAGATGATTGAATTCTTCTGGGATTTGAGGGAAGAATCCAGTCTAGCAAGGAATGGTTGTGCGATTTCAGATTTGTCCATGTGGGTTGGGAAATGAGTTGAGATAGGTTAAGTGACTTGAGTTGTATCTGGATTTTGTGGTTTTTAGGGTCAAGCCAATTGAAGTTGAAATCCCCAAGAACTAGCAGCTCACTCTTCTTTTATATATTTTTTTATTTTATAAAGTTTTTAGGGGAATAAGTGGGGGTTTACATTTAAAATATATGGGATATCATATCATAGTATATTGTGCAAAATTAACGGGAAAAAGGGACTGCTTACATTTAGATTTCAAGAGACACTAGTATCATTTCTGCACAGTATTGCGACCAATGCTAAAACTCCCGGCCACGAAACACTCGCGAGTCAATTGTGAACAGCTTACAAAACATCAGGAGATCAGACGTAATTCAAGAGACCCCAGCGAAAGTTAATGACGTATATACATTTGTATATAGGGTATATACATTTCAATATACAGATATTTAAAGAAATATATATCTAAGTTATATATTTTCTGTATAGAGATGTATATCTGTATACTATTAATAACTATTAATAACTATTAAGAACCCTCCAGTAATATTGTATTGTAAAACAATCTAATTTATACAGAAAGTATAAAGTTTTTAGCAGCACCTAAAATAAAGCACATGAAGAGTTAAATACATGAGTGGTGCACGGGAACAGGGAGGAACCCTGATTTCCTCCAGGCGTCCTGCAGTCGGTGTATTCAGTTGGCAGTCTGTTGATTTGGTTTGATATTTTCTTGCTCTCTAGAGAGATATCTTTAGACTGGTTGTTTACCATCTGTTTGAATCTTGCCACAGTATCTGGAATAGACTATTGCTTCTCAAATTACTAATGCATTAGCACAAGTTAATTTACTTAAAATTTGTCTTATCTAATAACTGGAGAAATCTATACTGCATTGTATGAGACAGTCTGTATCTATAGAGGTAGTGTCTGCTACAAGTGTTGTAGGTGCTACCTCACTGTGGGATACCTATTGACAGACATTACTCATATATGTATCCATTGATGCTTAATTTCATGGTATTTGGGAGCACTTTTTTATGACAGGGGTAAGCGAAGTACTTAGATCGGATTAGTCTAAGGCAGTGATGGCAAACCTTTTTGAGCCCAAGTGCCCAAACTGCAAACCAAAACGACTTATTTTTTTCAAAGTGCCAACACTGCAATTAAACCTCACACGCCCCTCTATTAGGGTGACCAGATTTTGAAAATGAAAAACCGGGACACAAAAAAAATTATTAATACAACAAAAAACATTACTAAAAAAGAATATTATAATTATATTTATCTAATAGTGTCACCATTGATGCTGTATTATTCATTCTACCTCTTCCCATTCTCTCTCTACCATCTCCCCCATCACTGCCGCCAACAGAAATCATGCGCCCCCCCCCCCCCAAAGGGAGGGAGGTGGGAGGGAGGTGACAGGGAGGGAGGAAGGTGACAGGGAGGGAGGGAGGTGACAGGGAGGGAGGGAGAGAGAGAGGTGACAGGGAGGGAGGGAGGTGACAGGGAGGGAGGGAGGGAGGAAGGGAGAGAGGTGACAGGGAGGGAGAGAGGTGACAGGGAGGGAGGGAGAGAGGTGACGGAGGGAGGGAGGGAGAGAGGGGTGACAGGGAGGGAGGGAGAGAGGGGTGACAGGGAGGGAGGGAGGGAGAGAGGGGTGACAGGGAGGGAGGGAGAGAGGGGTGACAGGGAGGGAGGAAGGTGACAGGGAGGGAGGAAGGTGACAGGGAGGGAGGTGACAGGGAGGGAGGGAGGGAGAGAGAGAGGTGACAGGGAGAGAGGGGTGACAGGGAGGGAGGGAGGGAGAGAGGGGTGACAGGGAGGGAGGGAGGGAGAGAGGGGTGACAGGGAGGGAGGGAGGGAGAGAGGGGTGACAGTGAGGGAGGTAGGGAGAGAGGGGTGACAGGGAGGGAGGGAGGGGTGACAGGGAGGGAGGGAGGGGTGACAGGGAGGGAGGGAGTGACGGAGGGAGTGACAGGGAGGGAGGGAGGGGTGACAGGGAGGGAGGGTGGGGTGGCAGGGAGGGAGGGAGGGGTGACAGGGAGGGAGGGAGAGAGGGGTGACAGGGAGGGAGGGAGGGAGAGAGGGGTGACAGGGAGGGAGGGAGGGAGTGACGGAGGGAGTGACAGGGAGGGAGTGACAGGGAGGGAGGGAGGTGACAGGGAGGGAGGGAGGTGACAGGGAGGGAGGGAGGTGACAGGGAGGGAGGGAGGGAGAGAGGTGACAGGGAGGGAGGGAGGGAGGGAGAGAGGTGACAGGGAGGGAGGAAGGGAGAGAGGTGACAGGGAGGGAGAGAGGTGACGGAGGGAGGGAGGGAGGGAGAGAGGGGTGATGGAGGGAGGGAGGGAGAGAGGGGTGACAGGGAGGGAGGGAGAGAGGGGTGACAGGGAGGGAGGGAGAGAGGGGTGACAGGGAGGGAGGAAGGTGACAGGGAGGGAGGTGACAGGGAGGGAGGAAGGTGACAGGGAGGGAGGGAGGTGACAGGGAGGGAGGTGACAGGGAGGGAGGGAGAGAGGGAGGTGACAGGGAGGGAGGGAGGGAGAGAGGGGTGACAGGGAGGGAGGGAGAGAGGGGTGACAGGGAGGGAGGAAGGTGACAGGGAGGGAGGGAGGTGACAGGGAGGGAGGAAGGTGACAGGGAGGGAGGAAGGGAGAGAGGTGACAGGGAGGGAGAGAGGTGACGGAGGGAGGGAGGGAGGGAGGGGTGATGGAGGGAGGGAGAGAGGGGTGACAGGGAGGGAGGGAGAGAGGGGTGACAGGGAGGGAGGTGACAGGGAGGGAGGAAGGTGACAGGGAGGGAGGGAGGTGACAGGGAGGGAGGTGACAGGGAGGGAGGGAGAGAGGGAGGTGACAGGGAGGGAGGGAGGGAGGGAGAGAGGGGTGACAGGGAGGGAGGGAGAGAGGGGTGACAGGGAGGGAGGAAGGTGACAGGGAGGGAGGGAGGTGACAGGGAGGGAGGAAGGTGACAGGGAGGGAGGGAGGTGACAGGGAGGGAGGGAGGTGACAGGGAGGGAGGGAGGTGACAGGGAGGGAGGTGACAGGGAGGGAGGGAGAGAGGTGACAGGGAGGGAGGAAGGGAGAGAGAGAGGAGACAGGGAGGGAGAGAGGTGAGAGGGAGGGAGAGAGGTGACGGAGGGAGAGAGGGGTGACAGGGAGGGAGGGGTGACAGGGAGGGAGGGAGAGAGGGGTGACAGGGAGGGAGAGAGGGGTGACAGGGAGGGAGGGAGTGACGGAGGGAGTGACAGGGAGGGAGGGAGGGAGGGAGAGAGGGGTGACAGGGAGGGAGGGAGGGAGAGAGGGGTGACAGGGAGGGAGGGAGGGGTGACAGGGAGGGAGGGAGTGACGGAGGGAGTGACAGGGAGGGAGGGAGGTGACAGGGAGGGAGGTGACAGGGAGGGAGAGAGGTGACAGGGAGGGAGGGAGGTGACTGGGAGGGAGGGAGGTGACTGGGAGGGAGGGAGGGAGAGAGGTGACTGGGAGGGAGGGAGAGAGGTGACTGGGAGGGAGGGAGGGAGAGAGGTGACTGGGAGGGAGGGAGAGAGGTGACTGGGAGGGAGGGAGAGATAGAGGTGACTGGGAGGGAGGAAGAGATAGAGGTGACTGGGAGGGAGGGAGAGATAGAGGTGACTGGGAGGGAGGGAGAGATAGAGGTGACTGGGAGGGAGGGAGAGATAGAGGTGACTGGGAGGGGGAGGGAGGTGACAGGGAGGGAGGGAGCTGACGGAGGGAGGGGGTGCGAGAGGTGACAGGGAGGGAGGGAGGTGACAGGGAGGGAGGGAGAGAGGTGACATGGAGGGAGGGAGGTGACAGGGAGGGAGGGAGAGAGGTGACATGGAGGGAGGGAGAGAGGTGACATGGAGGGAGGGAGAGAGGTGACATGGAGGGAGGGAGAGAGGTGACAGGGAGGGAGATGACAGGGAGGGAGGGAGGTGACAGGGAGGGAGGTGACAGGGAGGGAGGGAGAGAGAGGCGACAGGGAGAGAGGTGACAGGGAGGGAGGGAGAGGTGACAGGGAGGGAGAGGGGTGAAAGGGAGAGAGGTGACAGGGAGAGAGGTGACAGGGAGGGAGGTGACAGGGAGGGAGGGAGGGAGAGAGAGAGGGGGAGAGGTGACAGGGAGGTGGAGAGAGAGGGAGAGCTGACAGGTATGGAGAGGATGACAGGGGGGGGAGAGAGAGACACACACACAGACAGAGACACACACCCAGACAGAGACACACACCCAGAAAATTATATAAATAATTTATTGACATTAATTAAAATTAAATAAAAAATGAAGACATTAATTGGACATTCCTCATTGTCATTCCTGACCTGACCTTGGGGCTTGTTTATATAATATAAAAATGTGCTAAATAAATAGCAGGGGAAAGCAGAAATATGGTTGTGCATTATTATAAATATATATGTTGCTACTTACACTTACAGTACTTATTGTACAGACTGTGTCACACGTGCAGCAGCAGCAGCAGCAGCAGCAGCAGCAGCAGCAGCAGCAGCAGCAGCAGCAGCAGCAGCAGCAGCAGCAGCAGCAGCAGCAGCAGCAGCAGCAGCTCTGCCTCTGAGCAGCTCCAGACTGTGACACACCTTCTCCTGTGCTCCTCGTGGCAGTCACTGTCACAGGTCAGTGACATCACTGCCATCCCATGGATCACTGCGGCCCCTCCCACCCGGCATCTGTCCAATCCCCTGCCGTCTTGCTGAGCTGCTCCCATCCTCCTCAAATGGCCACCAATCTCCTGCACCATTACTCCCTGGTAGTGTAGTGTGGTGTGCTCTGCTCATACTCTGCCCCCGGCTCTCGGCATTCTCACCCAATCCCCTGCAGCCTAGCATTCTACTATGAAGGAGTATGCCGGGGCAGGGCTTTGTAGAATGCCGGCCGGCACGCAGGGGAGGCAATTCAACAAGCGGGAAGCCAGTGGCCTGTAAATTCAAGAGCCCTCCTCCGCCTTCACCATCGCGCTGCACGCGTAGGTTTGAATAGACAGCGAAATCCAAACGACTGCCTTCAACAGCCGCTCTCATCTGCTGCACCCTCCCGCTGCCTGTCTCTTTAAATGGAGGCCGCGCCCCCTTCTGCGTCATTACGCGTCTGCACTTTCAGACCATCAAGCCTCCCGCGCTGAAATATCGTTCGGCTTCAAGAAAAAAATAAGAGAGGCTGGGCCGCGTGGGCGTCCTAACGGCTCCTCCTCCATTCCACCTCCCTCCAAGCTTCTACGTCACTGCCCCCCCTTCGCGCTCCGCGACCGGCCGCTCGTGGTGCGTCATCGTGCCGCGCGGTTGCCATAGAGACCAGGCTCCGCCGGGTGCATTGAGCGGCTTCCTCCCCCCTGACGGCGAAATCCAAAGGCGTGCCCACAGAGACGGCTCGGCGTGCCGGCAGCGGCACGCGTGCCACGCGTTCGCCATCACTGGTCTAAGGGAATGGGCCAGAAGAAGGGGCTAGGTGCCCCGAAACATTGCCCCCCTTATTCCCCAGTTTTATCCCCATTCCCCTTTCTTTCCCCTTGTCTATCTCTACCGTGCCTTCCTTCCCTATTACACTTTGTCGATCTTGTAAACCTCAGTAGTTTGTGACATAGCATTATGCATTTCTGATTTGTTATTTCACCTACATCATTATCATGGATATGTGTTTTTGTTTGCTTCATATAATTTACTATATATATATATATATATATATATATATATATATTATATTTATATATATAATTATATATTTTTACATATTCTATTGCAATCATTTTGTCTTTGAGTGCTGGGAACATAACCGCGTGTTCTGCGATTTAATTTATACAGGTTACTATTTTAAGTTAACCAGATCTCTCTTTCTCATAACTAGCCAACCGTCTTCAAATGGATCCTCAATTGGTATCTTTCAACTAAATATTACTGACAATACACTGGAATAGAGACATCTAGGATCGATATTTTAGGGCATCCATCCTAGAGGAGCGATATGTATAACTTGGAATTAATCTGATTCCTCATTTTTAGGTAACAGAGAGATTGGGGATCAAAGGATCAATTCAATCGAGGAACAAACCAGAAAAGGTGGTTCCCAAAAAAACATTTTTCTCTCTTGAGGGATGTTTCCAGGATAGCATCACCCCTAAGGAGAAATAGAGGCCGCGGCAAGGCTCCAGAGGAGGCAGTAGGAGGTGCATAAAAAAAGAGGAAGTTATAGCCCCAAAGGGGATTTTTAATTTAAGTGATTTGGTACTCTCTAAGTATCAAACTGCAGTACTGAATAAAGGTCTTCATGTTGCACCTTCCTTGAGACCTAACTCGTTTAAATTATTTGTTGATGCAAATAAGTTTCTAAGGAAAAATGAAAATGAAGTTCATAAACAATTGCAATCCAATAAGGAAATAGTAATTAAGCAAGCGGACAAAAGGTATGGGGTTGTAATTATGAGTTCTGAATACGATCTACAAAAAACAGAATTCTTGGGGACTCTAAGAGGGGAGTGATCTTTATTCCCTGTGCCCCCTTGCCGGGTGTACCCCTCTCTGCACACACACCCCTTCCCCCCTCTTTCCTCGGCTCCAGTGTCTGTGCATCATGACATCACATTGCCATGGCAACGTGATGTCACATGACCCTGCAGCGTCATTTCACGCTGTGTTGCCATGGCAACGCGTCTCAAGAAGTTGTCTGAGCCAAGGTAAGTGCTGTTAAGTGCACTTAATTTAAGTGCCTTTGGGAAGCGCGCGGGGCTTCAGTAAACCCCATGCCCCCCGCAGACAATCCTTACCTCACTTACGAGATACTACTCAAATAATTTATCTTTTGGACAAAATGATTTATGGAAAAGATTTTTTTGTTTGCGACTTGCGATGCCACAGCCCTTTACACAAGTATTGATCATAAACAAGGTGTAAAGGCTATAGATGAATTTCTTATAAGGGATAAAGAGATAAAGATGAAGAGGCTGAATTAATCATCAAAGGTATTGAGTTTATGCTTAAAAAATAATTTTTTTTGGTTTGATGACCGCTACTACCTCCAGATATGTGGCACGGCCATGGGAACCAGGTTCATGCCAAGCTATGCAAACCAATTCATGGGAATGTGGGAGGAGAACCATGGGCCTCATGCACTAAGCGCCGAATAAATGCATTCGCCAAGTGCTCCCTATCGGCATGATTTTGGTGATTTGCCCTCGCAGTATTCAGTAAGGGCTGAATCCATGCTGAATCCCTGCCGAATCACTGCGAAAGCAAAACGCAGATGAGCCGGTGATAAAAAAGCCTGGCTCCTGATAGCCTGGCGATAGGCCGTTTCTGCCGATATGTGTTTGCAGCAGAGAGAGATCTGCCGCTCTCTCTGCTCAAACATCGTCAAAATAAAAACATATCAAAACAACTTTTATTCATAGTGTAGATGTGCAGGGGGTCTCCGGAGCTGAACCGCATTGGTTTCAGGTACGGGGACCCCCTGCTTCCCGAGATACAGGCCCCTTTATGAGGTGCCGGTATCCCTCTGCATTTAATTGTCCCGATCACGTGACCGCGGAATGTAAACAAAGCATAGGGATACCGGCACCCCATAAAGGGGCCTGTATCTCGGGAAGCAGGGGGTCCCCGGACCTAAAACCAAAGTGGTTCAGTTCCGGAAACCCTCTGCACATCTACACTATGAGTAAAACACACATATAAATAAACAATCATTCCTTACCTTAGCGGCTATCCGCTATGGTAATTAAGCAGCCTTAATGTATTTTTAATAATATTGTGCGGGAGAAGGGGGTCCCCTGAGCTGAACCGCATTGATTTTTGGCTCAGGGACCCCCTGCTTCCCGAGTTACAGGCCCCGGTAAGGGGCATCGTGTGCCAGTGTCGCCGCCATCTTTATAGAGCCCACGTCACGTCTTGGACGCTATAAAGATGGCGGCGACACTGGAACCGATCCCCCAAACCGGGGCCTGTAACTCGGGAAGCAGGGGGTCCCTGAGCCACAAATCAATGCGGTTTAGCTCAGGGGACCCCTTGCTTCCGCACAATATTATTAAAATACATTAATGCTGCTTCATTACCATAGCGGATAGCCACTAAGGCAATGAAGGGGTTAAGGCATAATACAGTAATCGGCAAAATTACTATTATCCACAAATGGATAATAGTGCATTTGTCCATTTAAAATACATAAAGAACAATAAATACATTAAATACATATAGCCCTCACCCTTGTCCGGCTGCCACGATGAAGGCCATCCTCATCTTCATCCTGCCCATGCCCCCTCTGCTGCTGCAAAACAGAAACAAGAATAAAAACATCCAATGTAGTGTCCCCTAACCCCTTAATCACCATAGCGATTATTAACCGCTACAGTCATTAAGGGGTTAACCCACCCTCACCCACCACTCGGGAGGCCTACATACCCTCCCCCACTAACCCCCCACCCCATGAGGCCTAACCACCCTCACCCACTAGTCAGCCAGGAGGCCTACCCACATACCCTTGGGGCCAATACTCCCTCCCCCTACCCCCAGTACCCACAATAAAAACAATACACTGCCCCACAATACACATCATTCTATTTATTAAATACATAACCCACCCCCTGTACCCCCCATAAATACATGATTTATTCTTTTACATACAGGGTTCATACCCCAGGCCCCCGCGAGTCCCCGGTGGGCCTGACGGGTCACCTGACAGACCTACAGGGTACCAGCAACTTGTTTCATATAGGTTCTGGAGGCCTGTTGGTGGGTCCCGCCAGGCGCCATGGCCCCCAGGTGGTCTCCGCGGGTCACTCTGGGTCACAATTGGGTCCCCACGGTAGGCCCGCGGATGTCTGGGAGCCCCGGGTCAGACCCACAGGTGTCTGCGGGGCCTCGGGTGGTTCCCATGGGGGTCTGGGGACCCACAGGTGGGCACTACGGGTCTGCAGTGCCCCCACAAATGTGGGGCCACCAGTTCTTCCCCGCAGGTGCCCCTCATGGACCCACCAGCCTGATACCCGTGAGATACCAGAGGATTACCATGTGACAGGGTTTCAATGACGTCACATCCGTTCTCCCCAAGCCTCTGTCACATGGTCTACTAGAGCCAATCAGAGTTGGGATGGAGTTCCCACGCTCTGATTGGCTACCGCACCATGTGAGGCCGGCCATCTTTCTTTTCATGACGTCATCTTAAAGGCAATTGAAGCACAGCCATTCTGATTGGCTGTGCTTT
Organism: Ascaphus truei; assembly: GCF_040206685.1. Classification (NCBI taxonomy): domain Eukaryota; kingdom Metazoa; phylum Chordata; class Amphibia; order Anura; family Ascaphidae; genus Ascaphus; species Ascaphus truei. The sequence goes on along the minus strand of NC_134485.1, from coordinate 319,190,591 downwards.
CATTGCCTTTAAATGACGTCAACATTTTTTTTATCGGACAAAACACATGGTTTTCACGGCCCAATCAGGGCCGTGGGAACCATATGACGAAAATGTGACGTCATAGGCCTTTAAAAGCCTATGTCTTCTCATTTTGAAGGCAGACGCCGAGAAGGAAGGACCTCCTACGGAAGAAAAAGGCCAAGACGTGGCCGAAGAAGACAAGAAGACCCCGAAAGAGACCGGAAAAAGATACAAGAAAGAAGAATGAAGATGGATTACAAATAGAAGACCCGTGGATTGATTTGGTTTTTAATTTTAATGTTTATTATTTTATGGTTTATTATTTTATGGGTTCCTGTGCGTGGATTGGTTCGAGAGTAAGCTGTTCAACGGTAGTCGGGAGTTAATGGTAAGTGAACAAAAGAAATGTATTTTATTTAACTTGTTTTTGGTTTTTAACATGTGTATTTTTTATTTTTTTTGGTATATCATTTCTTGCCACTGTATGTATGTATGTATGTCTAGATCGATATATACATACAGGGTAAGAAATTATGTTGTTTTAAAAGATTGTTTTGCTGTGTTTAAAATGTTTTTGGCTATGCTGCTATGCATAAATGTGTGTGTCATGTATTTTACAATTAGAGAGATGTAATTTTTGCTATTGTATGGTGTACCTTAGGTCAGGGTGAGGCTTGCTTTTGTATATTGTATTCCTTTTGGTACTTATATTTTGTTTGAGGATAACTTGTTCTGTTCAACGATTCAATTAGTTAATTGTTTAATTGTTATGGATGGAATTTAAATTGTTTAGTGATTTAATTAATAAATGCTAATTGATTTATGGTTACTGGATTGGTTTAAATAGTATACTTGTTTGGATGTATTGGTATTTTGTTTGGAATATGTTATTGTTAACATTCATTTGCAATATGTACATGGTGCATAGATTGTATGCATCATGTATACAATGTAAATGCAATGTTTTGAGTGGCATTTGAGGCTTTTGATTGGCATTTGAGGATTTTGACTGGAAGATGAGATTGGATTTTTTAAGGAAATTGATTTAATTGTACTGTGTCTGTATGGAGAAGTGGTATTTGTAGTAGAGCATGTTTTTGATAACCCTTCTACATTTATTTGTATATTGGTTCATCGTGTGTGTATATATATATATATATATATATATATATATATATATATATATCTATTATATATATATATATATATGTATATATATATAGGTGCATGATGAAGCCACTGTACAAATGAATGGGTGAAGGGTGGGTATCGGGCCAGTGTGGCTTAACCCCTTAATTACCTTTGCGGTTATTATCCGATAAGGTGATTAAGGGGTTAATTGATATCTGAATGTAATTGCAATGTATTGGCTATGTGTTGGCTATGTATTTTGTGGGCAACGGAGGACAAGGATTGTGCTGGCGACGGGGGCTTCTTATTGATGAGCTCAGTAGTACTTTATTTATTTTAATATGCTAGTTAATGTGTTTAATAATGGACACATAATCTACTGCACCGACACACTTTATTCGAGCAAATACCCAGTATGTACCTGGCAGATACCTGGAATGCGCCGCTCCTCACCTCTGACAAGCCCCGTTGCGTTTGCCTTCCCAGCCTGGGTTCATGCCTGGCTGACGGGCGGCTAATCTGTTAAATGATAATGATAAGGATTTAATAGGCTGCAATGCTTCGCGTGTCTACCAGATGGCATAAATTCATGAATTGTAATGCAGTATATATATATATACTGTGCAGTATTGCAGCCAGCGGGAATAAAATGCTTCAATCCCTGCCGGAAAATAACTCAATGCACTCGGGCAGAAAACAGTCACAAACCTCAATACACCCGGGTATACCCGAATTCGTGGGACTAGCCAAGCTCGAATAAAGTGTGTCGCCAGTGTATTATCCCTATCTGGATAATAGTTATTTTGCACATTATTGTACTGTAGGTGTTGGGGGGGGGAGGATTGATGTATTGAATGTATAGGTCAGGTTAATTTATTTTACATAAATAACTTGTGAGATACCGCTCACCACAATATAAATGTAATTAAGAAGCATAGTGTAGTATAGTTCCTGCTTGTGCAAAGAGGATAACGTTTGACAGACAAAAACACACAAGGAGACAGGGAATCCTCCTGAAAGATCCTCATTAACTGCACAACAAAGCTAGGAATGGTTAGCAGGGTTTAAATACCCACTGTATGAGTAATTTGATTAGCTGTGAAGGTACAGGTAAGCAATCGCTCCCAGCACTGTGGGAGGGCAATTGCCACTAAAAGCCAAATGGCAAAAATAATAAATATTTTATTAATGAACCAAAGTAACACATATTAAATAGCACATACTCTAAACTATCATAAAAACAATTAAAACATATATGTAATGGGTGAATGGATTTCTATGGCATGTAACAGCTCGAATATACAACCTAGGGGGCTCCAGGTATATAGCATAAAACTAGATGTTCGTTTTGACCTATTGGGCGGACAGCATAGGTTAGATCATTCCTACAATATTAAGACACACAAATAAGTATATGTTTGTCTTGTATATGATATACGTATATAACTTAACCATGAATTAGTATGGATATAAATATATATTGGCCCTCATTAAATGCCACCCCTTTGACCAGTACCCCCTGTATAGGGTGATTATTGGATATACTTTTACTATTTAGCTATCCATAAATGCACTTATCGCCTGAAAAGCTTAGTTCTCACAACCCCATTGGATCATTTATTGTATGTGACTAGAACCGAGGAGTAACCAGTAAATGAGGACACTATATGTATAATCCCCACTTTACTTATTTATTTATGAAATTTCTGTACCTATGAGGTTAATATAGCTGTCTACCACTCTAATTGAGAGGTAGAGGTACCTTTAAGGATCGCACAGCACAGGAGCATATAAGAGGGCAGCTCTACTCTGTTGAACACCTCCCACCTTGAGAAAGCGCCACCCCCTATGTGCGAAACGTACGTCGGCATGACGTCCTCGGATTGACGTCGTGGATGAGGAAGTAACGGGTGAGATCGTTCTGATTGCAGTGGTAGTCACTGGTTGCTTATTGCAATAACTATATATGTTTATATTGGGCGCAGCTCATTGTTTGCTGTTTGTATCTGCCCTGCTATACACTTTTGAGCATACCGGTGAGTACTTTGACATGATGATGTGCCTTATGGCACAGGACTACTTACACTGTATTATATTCCACCCTGAGGTATAGAGACGTGATATGCACTAGCATCCTGACCTCAATTAATTGATTGTGTCTTACCTACCACGATCCATTGACCTGGTTCAGGGATTCATTTTGAGAGTAAATTGGATCTAACCACGGTTATCCCTGGACTGGCTGTCACCCGTTACATATATGTTTTAATTGTTTTTAATTGTTTTTATGATAGTTTAGAGTATGTGCTATTTAATATGTGTTACTTTGGTTCATTAATAAAATATTAATTATTTTTGCCATTTGGCTTTTAGTGGCAATTGCCCTCCCACAGTGCTGGGAGCGATTGCTTACCTGTACCTTCACAGCTAATCAAATTACTCATACAGTGAGTATTTAAACCCTGCTAACCATTCCTAGCTTTGTTGTGCAGTTAATGAGGATCTTTCAGGAGGATTCTCTGTCTCCTTATGTGTTTTTATTTATTTTACATTCAGGGTTTGTTCCTTTTGGTTCTGCGTGAGACCTCTGGAGACCACCTGCAGTATCCTTGGGTATCTCACAGGTATCAGGCTGCGTGGTCCATGGGGGACACCTGCGGGGAAGAACCGGTGGCCCCACATAGGTGGGGGCATCGCAGACCTGTAGTCTGTGGGGAAGAACCGGTGGCCTCACATCTGTGAGGGCACCGCGGACCCTTAGTGCCTACCCGTGGGTCCCCAGACCCCCGTGGGAACCACCCGAGGCCCCGCAGACACCTGTGGGTCTGACCCGGGGCTCCCAGACATCCATGGGAACCCAATTGTGGCCCACGGTGACCCATGGAGACAGCCTGGGGGCCATGGCGCCTGGCGGAACCCACCAACAGGCCTCCAGAACCTGTTTGAATCAAGTTGCTGGTACCCTGTAGGTCTGTCAGGTGACCCGTCAGGCCCACGAGGACTCGCGTGGGCCTGGGGTATGAACCCTGTATGTAAAAGGATAAATCATGTATTTATGGGGGGGGCACAGGGAGTGGGTAATGTATTTAATAAATAGAATGATGTGTATTGTGGGGCAGTGTATTGTTTTTATTGTGGGTACTGGGGGAGGGGAAGGGGGTATTGGCCCCAAGGGTATGTGGGTAGGCCTCCCGGCTGGGTAGTGGCTGAGGGTGGTTAGGCCTCACGGGGTGGGGGTTAGTGGGGGAGGGTATGTAGGCCTCCCGAGTGGTGGGTGATGATGGGTTAACCCCTTAATGATTGTAGCGGTTAATAACCGCTATGGTGATTAAGGGGTTAGGGGACATTACATTGGATGTTTTTATTCTTGTTTCTGTTTTGCAGCAGCGGAGGGGTCATGGGCAGGATGAAGATGAGGATCGCCTTCATCGTGGCAGCCGGACAAGGGTGAGTGCTATATGTATTTAATGTATTTATTGTTCTTTATGTATTTAAAATGGGCACATTCACTATTATCCATTTGTGGATAATAGAATTTGTGCCCATTACTATACTGTATGTGTTAGGGGGGGTTATTTCTTTATAAGTACAGGCATACCCCGGTTTAAGAACACTCACTTTAAGTACACTCGCGAGTAAGTACATTTCGCTCAATAGGCAAACAGCAGCTCACGCATGCGCCTGTCAGCACGTCCTGAACAGCAATACTGGCTCCCTACCTGTACCGAAGCTGTGCGCAAGCGGGGAGACTATAGACCCTGTTACACATGCGTTATTTACATCAGTTATGCGCGTATATGACAATTGCAGCACAGTACATGTATTGAAAGTGGGAAAAAGGTAGTGCTTCACTTTAAATACATTTTCACTTTACATACATGCTCCGGTCCCATTGCGTACGTTAATGCGGGGTATGCCTGTATGTATGTGTTTTGACATTAATTGGGTGGGGGCACAGAATTGGTACTGCAGGCCTGCGGGTAACACCCGAGGGCCCCCGCCGGCCTCTAGTATCATTGATTTGCATATATGTGTATGTTAGGGGGGTATAGGGGTTGTTGGGGTAATATATATATATATATATATATATATATTTATTTATTTATATTTATTTATTTATTTTAGTGTGGGGCTGTTGCTTGTGTATTTTTTTTATTGTGGGTAGCGGGGGTGGGTGAAGGGGGTATTAGCCCCAACGGTGGTTGTTTAGGGCTTGCGGGTGGGTAGTGGGAGGGCTTAACCCCTTCATGACTGTAGTGGTATTAACCGCTACGGTCGTAAAGGGGTTAAATGCACCCGCAACCCCCCCTCAAGCCCTAAACAACCACCAAGGGCCAAATACCCCCTTCACCCACCCCCGCTACCCACAATAAACCTGGCACGGCGGGTTAACCTCTTCATTGCCTTAGCGGTTAGCCGCTAAGGTAAGGAAGTGGGCTTTAAATGCATTTTTCCTGCCTTGGATGCATGCCGGGGGGCTCCAGTGCTGCTATTAGCGGGTATCAGCTCCGGAGACCCCGGCATCAATCCCAGGCAGGAAAAAGGCCTGATTTTTTCTAAGTGTCGACCTTGCCGATGCTTATACACCACCGACGGATTGGCGATAAATTCACTTTTTGGCAGTGCCGATCAGCAGCGAAAACCTGATCGGGGCTACCTGAATTCAGCCGAGTTCAAAAAGTGCCGATAAGTGGCTTATTGGCAACCGCCTGCCGATAATTTTTTATCGGGAAGAAAAAATGCCGATTTTGGCCACTTATTGGCGCTTACTGAATCGCAAAGGCTTTTTGTGGCGAGAAAATGGCGATAAAACGCTTTTCGGCGCTTAGTGCATGAGACCCCATGTGTGGGTTGGTGGTGAGCTCGGAGTGGGCTTGGTCCTATGGTATCGATATATATATATATATATATATATATATATATATATATATATATATATATATATATATATATCAATGATATTATCTTTATTTGGAGAGGAAAAGCGGAAGCAGCTTTGGCGTTTATAAATAATTTAAACCACAATCATCCCAATTTAAAATTTATCTACAATATGATTAGAGGTGAGATGCAATTTTTGGATTTAAATCTGTATGTCCACAAAGGCAAAATCAATGAAAAAACACATTTTAAAATTGCTCATAAAAAAAAATCACTGAGGCAGCGGTGATAAGCCACTTATCCCAGCTTTTCGTCATATTCATAAACTCGCGCAATTCTAGTAGCAGTGATTAGGTTATGAACGCCTATCACCGCTCTAGAATGGTGATTTTATCACAAATCCTCACGCCAGAAAAAGTTGGCGTAAAGGTGTTGGAAACCTGCAGAGAAGCGGTGAGATGGGACTTTGAAAAAAAAATGCATTTTTTCTGCATAGGATTGATGCCGGGAATCTCTGGAGCTGATATCCATTAATATTAGCACCAGAGACCCCTGGCATGAATCCTATGCAATAAAAATGCATTTACAGTAAACTTAAATACATAGCGGATAGCCTCAAGAACCCCCTACTTACCGAGATACAGGCCCCGTTATGGGGTGCCAGTATCTCCTATGCGTTTAAATGTCCACGGCCATGGGAATAAAATGCATAGGAGATACCGGCACCCCATAATGGGGCCTGTATCTTGGGAAGTGGGGGGTCCCTGAGGCTGAAACCAATGCGGTTCAGCTCAGGAGACCCCCTGCTCATCTAAACTATTAACAAAATTTTAATTTATACACATAAATTTCGGGCGATATTTGCACAGGGAGAGACGGCTCTCTCAGAGCAGCTCTCTCTGCAGCAGATACAACTCGCCGGGTAAGGCCTTTTCAGAGGGTCATTCATCAGATCACCGCTAATCGCCCGTTTTGTGAATTTTGCTATGACAGGTAATGAAGGCTTTCTGAATACTGTGATAGCAACGCTCATAAAAACGGTGATTTAAATGACCCAGTGATTTTTTTTATGAACCTTTAGTGCATGAGGCCCATAGTGTTCTTTCCTCCTGTTACTTCACACATTTTAATTATTCCGATTGTCTCTGTTCCCATCAGTTTTGTATTTTTGTATTTTTGTATGTGTACATTTATTCACATATACAATTAATTTTACATACTGTATACTTAAAAAGATATATCATATAGATATTTTTTAATCCAAATTTTCTAAATTCATTTTTGGCATTATAGTTATTTTTAAGAAATTTCCTTTTTTGATCATCCATTGGATGTATCATCATTTTGACAAAATGACTCTCACTCTGGACATTTAATCTCTTGCTTATAATTGGATTTATTAACCTTCTGTTAATTATTGCAGGAGGTTCAGTAGAATACAGTAAGAATTTGACTGATTGTCAGTTACGGTAACATCATTTATACTGGCTGTCACATGTAGATCCAATTACTGTTTGTTTAAACATTATGCATATTGGTGACTAACCATTGTTTGTCTTTTTATTGTAGCTATTCACAACTATGATCAATTTAATATATCCATTGAATTAATGTTGTGTTGTATTCACAGATTGTGCTAGGATTAGAATTCCTTTTTATCTATGTTAGGTGCTCATGAAATTAAAAATGTTCCTTATATAATCTATGATTGTGCATTTAGGATTTTTGTATTATATAAAGTATATACAGTATGTTCGTAATACTATTCATTACAGTGATTATTGTGTTAGGTCAATTGTATATTCGTAGTCAGGAGAAAGGAAAAATGGCAAACAGCCAAAGGAGTGGGTCACCAACAGATTGAATGAAAAAATAATCCTTTATTGGTCCATATTGAAACCGGAGGTAGACACCCTCCTACTCGTTTCATGTATCACTCCTTGATAAAGTGTATTTTGATACACGAAACGCATAGGAGGGTGTCTACCTCCGTTTTCAATATGGACCAATAATGGATTATTTTTTCATTCAATCTGTTGGTGACCCACTCCTTTGGCTGTGTGCCAGTTTTCCTTTCTCCTCGTTACATCAAGCACTTGGCTGCATGCCAACCAGGACAATTGGATTGGGGCACATATGTGAGTATTATTCTCTTTATTTGTGCATTGTTTTATACTGTGAGTCCAGGGACCATCCCTATGAAGATTTGGCAGGGGACATTGCTATCTACCCCATATCTAGGGACAATTGGTCTCCTAGGGGACTTTACATCTTTATATATCTCAGTAGCCCCAATTCCAACACCTACCTGCATTATTTGAATTACATGGATCCAGCGCTGGAGCACATTAATCACTAACCATTCCTCCAATATCCGAAGTCAGTTTGATTTGTGCTGATCATAGAAATTTTGTAATAATTGGATCAAGCTGAAACTAATGTGGTCATTTAGACTAAGGGTTTAAATACCATGGAACTGCGATGATCTAACAGAAACCCTGAGGAAGCCAAGGATTTCGGTGAAACGTGTAGGGTCTTTTAGTTCCTTGAGGCCACCGTACCTGGAGCTAAGTTAGCTGACGTCCTACATTCTCGCAGTTCAGAATACAGAGAGGTGGACCAGGCAGCCGTGTGCACGAAGGACCAGAGCTAGGAGCCAGGTTGGAGTGCGCCTCAAGTCGCTCACTGTTTTCAAACAGTGGGGAAAGTGTGTGTGTTTCCTTTCCCCCCTGTGTTGTATGTGACCTATAGTAAAACTTTATTATACCATCTGCGTTTCTAAATGTGTCTCTCTCTGCATGAAGTTTTACTATATTCCAGAATATGTGATTCAGCTCTATAATGGCATGGAAGAAACTGCTGTAGAAGATCAGTGATGTATTTGGCATGCATTTGTAATTGCCCAGTTTTATTGTCACAATTTTTAATTCACTTATTTAACTAGTATGTGCTGTGGATACCTATCTGTTGCATATATATAACAATAACTATTATAGTATACTATTACTACTAGTATACTATTATAGTATAATATCTTCGTTCTTACCTTTATAAACATTATATTATAACGATAAAGATGAAGCTATATTGGGTATTATTGATTGTTTCGAGTCCCGGGCACAGAATGTAGTCATTAATAGGGATATGGTGGATGTAGGTCTTTTAGTTGATACACAATATCTCAGAAACAGCACTGGCTTTTATTTTTGATACTTATTGTGACAGAATTGCTTCACACTGTTTGTGCCTATCAGGCGATTACCTATCTAACAGGGCATTAGCAAACTGTTCAATCAGTCTATTTATTTTATTTCATGGTACTTAAAAAAGGTTACCTTTTATATCCTAATAATGTATCACTTTTTGAGGTGTGTGTGTGTGTAAGGATCCGTGATCGGCGGCACGCTCAGCATGGTGTCCACCTACCCCAACCCGCGATCGGGTGCTCCGTATCCTCCTCCTCCCGTGACACCGGTGCCGCTGGTGCTGTCCGTCAGCCTCGGCTCGGGTGTGGATCCCACGCTGGAGGAAATACTGTCTCTGCTGGCCCCACTTCCAGGCTATGTCCTCCAAGTGACATCACCAGCATGCAGCTTGCACGCACTGTGTGCGATGGCGCACACGCGCGCAGAATAGGATCCTGGCTTCTGTTCACTACTCCACAGCTGCCTCCTACTCTGCCTATCACATCGAGGGATATTGGTGAGTCCTTCCTTGCAGCCTCTCTTTTGGCCCAGGGCACTATATATGCTCAGACAGAACCTTGGCAAGATTGCTGAGCATAAGACTTAATTCAGTGCGAAGTGCTTACTGTAATTCCTGCCTCAGTGTCTGGTACCTGTGTCTACTGTTCCTAGCTCTGTCTTGTCTGACCTTGGCTTTTTCTGGACTCCTTACTTCTCTACTCCTGACCCCGGCTTACCAACGACGATCCGCACCTCTCCAAACCCGACCACGGCAAAGTACCTACGACGATCCCAACCTATCCAATCCCGACCTCGGCAAGTATCTTCTACCACTCTGACCTCTATAACCCCGACCCAGCTACAACTACCAATCTACACTCTGGACACACACTCGCGGCTGGAGGTTGGTGTTTTTGTCAATCCCCACCTCAGCCCTGCGGTCACGTCCTGTTTGTGGGGAGCACTCCATTACAGTATGCTCAGCCCTACAAACATGGACCCCGCTAAGGTGGAGCAAGTCTTGAGCACGCACGCTGGCATGTTGTCCAATATTGAAAAATATTTAGAACAAAACAACCGACGCATGGAGTTGAGGCAACAAAACCTCCTATCTCTCACCAACTGGGTGCAAGCGTCTCCTCCTAGTCCTGTTCCTTCGGGGGCTTCTGCCCCTGTCCTTACTTTGGTGTCCATGACCACGACCTCAGAACCACGACTTCCTACCCCCAATCGTTATAGTGGCGACCCGCATGGGTGCCGGGGCTTTTTGAACCAATGTTTAATCCAATTCGACTTAATAACTTCTCGATTTATTTATCAATGATCCAAGGTGGCGTACATTATTTCACTGCTTACCGATGATGCCCTGGCCTGGGTCTCATCCATCTGGGAACGGAGATCGGATCTCACCCATGATAATCGCATGATTTACCCTGGAATTCTGCAGAGTGTTCGACATGCCTGGCTACAAGGTAACTGCTGCTTCTTCTCTTTTGCACATTTCCCAGGGAAACCGCCCCATTGCTAGATATGCCCTTGAGTTCTGCACCATTGCCGCTGAGACTTGATGGAAAGATGAGGCGTTGACGGCCACCTTCTGAGACTCAAATGGACGAGCTTGCCGCACTAGAACATCCCACCGATCTCAACACATCCGCGTTGACCAACGATTGCAGGAGAGGAGATCCAAAAGACCCCATCACCGGCAAGCCACTCCAAGATTCAGTAGTCTGTATGCCGTTACGGCTGAACCGCTCCCGCCAGATATCCAGGAGCCCATGCAACTTGGCGGCATTAACAAAGGTCTGAGACTGTTTAATAAAACAAGTGAACTGATAAAGCTAATAGAATTTAACAATAGATATCGGCAAAGACCGTTGTTGAGGCTTTCTTACTTCAGTATTGGAGATGCAACCGTGTATGAGCTCCAAGAGCATAGATAATAGATGCCAAGCAGGGCAAAGTCAGTATTGAATATTGTTAAGTGGAGTTGACACCGGGATATATATAGCGGGTACAGACTGTAATAATGGAGCAAAAAGCTAATAACGGGTATAGCAAGAGAGGGCTGCAATAACGGGGAACACAAGGTACTCACTCAGTCCCTAGCCCTGGCGATTCTGCCCGGTGTGGAGTCCATGCGACTCACAAGGAATCACCGCTCTGCTCTCCTCCTTCCAGCTCCAGTCCTGTGTAGAGCCGTCTCCCTCTGTGTCTGCGGCTGCTTCCGCTTCCGGTGGTGAACGCTGATCCTCGCATGTGACAGCAGAGAAGGGGAAGGATCCGTGGTCCATCCGCTCCAGGCAAAAAGGTAAGAACTCACCAGCAAAAGGGGTTAAAAGCTAATTTATTGGGCTACATAAAAACAAAAAAACAGACAGTACAAACTCTCCCACGCGTTTTTGAAAAAGCGCCATAGTAGGCGTGAAATGCGTGGGAGAGTTTGTACTGTCTGTTTTTTTTGTTTTTATGTAGCCCAATAAATTAGCTTTTAACCCCTTTTGCTGGTGAGTTCTTACCTTTTTGCCTGGAGCGGATGGACCACGGATCCTTCCCCTTCTCTGCTTTCTTACTTCAGTATACTGATGTTTGGTTCCCAAATTTGTACACCATAGATATCTTAGAGGTATTACGGAATCCGTTACAAGCAGTATACATGCTTTACTAAAATCATAGGCTACTATATCATAGAATAGGGTACATCCACTGTGCTACGGAAAAAAACTATATGCTCTATTTAGTTATCCAGTGCACTTCAATCACGGAGCACGCCTCGAAATTTGTAGCGAGTACGCAGTACTTTCACTTTCACGGCTCACTCAGACTCTAGGATTTAGCCTCAAGATTACGTATGATACATTTGGAAAATAAACATGCTATACTATTATGCGATATGCCTATGAAATCATTCGATAACCTGTCACATCTTTAATTGACTTTAGATTTATCTACTCACATTTAGGAAGGCTATCAATCCTCCCATCTGGCTCCTTTCAGCGACAAAGAGTTACTGATCATTACTATATTTTCAGCAACTACGGAGCATGCGCAGTGATAGTCTACCGAACTAATCACCTAGCCACCTTTACTATTTCAACTCAGGACAAACACTAGCCCTATAATAGGCATATAACATTATCTTGTTGAATTATCCACTATATATCCACAGGACACAAATAAGCCTAAATGCAGCACTTTCATTTAGGTGTTAAATCGACCCTAACGAACCTACACTAGGATCGTGTTATTCTGTGACTGTCTGCATTAATACCACTCTTTAGTAACAGGAGTTTAGCCTACCGATTTGCATCTAATTGGACACCACTCTCCTCAGTGCATTTACTCGCTGTTTTTTGAAGATCCTTCTTTGTAGAGGTTCCTGGTATCTAAGGTGTAGCAACCTTAGTCAATAAGAACATGGAACAAATTCTTTCCCAGATTTTATTCAGAGACAAGTTCAGAGCGCAGCATCACAGCGTCAAATTATACAGGCATCCTTAGCACAGGTTATGGATGGAGAATTATTCAATTATAGGCAGTTGTATGATAATTCTGACAGCTTCTTAATAATTCTGAAGACTCTAACAACCTTAATAATTCTGAAGTCTCCTCCCACAAATCCACATCTTTATACCCCTTTAACGGATTTCCGATAAAGCCAAATAAGTACTTGTTTTTCCCCAAAAGTGTTACTTTTCCAGGTGTTCCTCATCAAATTGTGTCATACATTCCTACTCTGTCTCATCCTCATTATTTCTTAACCCGTTTACCTTTCTTGATACCTGGCAATATCCTGTTTTTCCAATTATCTTTTTCTACTGATATACTTGAACTTCATCCCAGAATTTTATCTCTTAATGGTGAAAGTTGAGAGGCCCTCTTGATTATATTTTCATGAATATATTTTTCCTTTTCTTTTTAACTTCATATGTACCAGATAGTTATAAAGAGACAATATGGCGTCTCTCTGGTTTTAGATATACATGTAAGAATAGTGTGCAAGATATATTTGTATCTCAGAATATGTGAAGAGATCTCATACTATATCTCTTTATGAGTTTCAGGTTTGGCTTTCTTTTGTCTAGTTAATATCACACCATTCTTCAGTCCCCCCTTTAGTTCATAAACGAACCTGCATTAATGAACTACCCTTTTGTTCCTCTGAATACAAGAGATCTCCGTCAATGTATTCACATCTTTCTCTGTTATCTAGACCTAGTCCTGCAATGTGTTCACACATAAGAATACATATTATGGTGTAACATAGTATTTGTGTTATGGTGTGAGATGTGGCACCATATTGGGTGTTATATGACTTATTTTGTGGCAGTGGTTTGCCTGTTTTGTCCATCGGTATAGTCTTTTTCATTCCGGATTGGAATTCTTCATTCCCACTTCTTGGTTGTGTTGTCATCATTAGTGTTGGTTCCGGTTCAGTTGTCATCTCTGGTTCCGGTTCAGAAATTAGTCTCTGTACTTCATGGAATGGAAGGGGTGGGGTCCCGAAGAGCCGTTGGTACCATGGCTGCGGTGGTACTTGTGGGGTACCTACATCAGATCGTCTGGGGTCATCTGGTACCATATGGTGAGGGTATCCAAGGAACTTCCGGTACATCTACTCCGGATCCATATCCTGAAAAACAACAAGTACAGCATCACTCCTTATCAGTGGCAACCTGAAGTGGCAGAAGCCTGCCTTTGTACAATTTGCATTGATCAATGTGTACCCACATAGTGGTACCTTTATGAGGTTTACAACCGTTGCTGTGTCTCTGAGACACTTTTTCCACATGTATCACTGTAGAGCCCAATTTATCAAGAATTTTGTATGGGCCTTCCCAATTTGCCTCCCAGGGGCCTGGCTTACAAAATGTCTTTATCAAAACTATCCCCCCTTTGATAAATTTGTCAGCACCATTGGCGGTAGTAGCAACTGGTTTTGCCATGTTGCAAGCTGCAAATTGAGACAAACTTTGAAATTGTGTCTGTAAATCTTTCAACCATTCTGATCGTGCAGCCGCTGCGATCATTGGTCCAGATAAAGTTGGTTCATTAGGGAACCACACTGGCATTTTTCTTCCTGTCATGAGTTCAAATGGTGACACTTGTGTTGCCTGAGATGGTGTTGCCCTAATGCTTAGTAATACTGCGGGGATGTGTAGGGCCCAATCTTTACCTTGGTCTAAAAGGCATTTGCGTATATGTGTCTTGAGTGTACGGTTCATACGCTCTACTATTCCTGCAGATTGTGGATGGTAGGGTATGTGGAATCTCTGTTGTATTCCCAGTAAACCACATAGGGCCTTTGTGATGTTTCCTACAAAATGTGGGCCGTTATCACATTCCATTACCTTTGGGAAACCCCAATGACTGAAAATATGAGTCCACAGGGCCTTGGCTGTTGTTAGAGCAGTGCAATTACGCACAGGGATAACCTCAGGCCATTTAGTGAATACATCTACAACCACCAACCCATAGGCATACCCACCCTTAGCTTTTGGAAGTGGGCCTATAAAATCAATTTGGATGTTTTCCCATGGTCCACCTGCAATAGGTACTCTCTGTACCTGGGGCTTTTGACCCTTGGGTCTCGGATGTGTTTGGGCACAGATAAAACATTCAGCACAAACATTTTTACATGTCTGCACTAGTGTGGCACTCCAAAACTTGTCTTGCATTACTTTAGTTAACAAATCTGTGCCAATGTGGCCCATTGTGTCATGATTGTACTTGACTAATAAAGGCTCTAAATGTGCGGGCAAAATGGGTAGTAAGCAACCCGTGTTAGTTTGTTTACACAAAATTCCTTCCTGATCAGATAATGAAGTGTCAGTGGACATTGTGTTTCTCAAATGTTTGATGTTGGGGTCTTTTGCCTGTTCTCCTTCAAATGCAACTGACTCAATAAAAATTGTGGGTAGGCCCTTACTCACAGAGCTAATATCCTGTATTCTCACTATAGGATATAAAGTTTCCCCATATCTGGCGGCATCCTTGGCTGCAATGTCCGCCTCAAAGTTTCCCATAATTATAGGATCCTCTGAAATTCCTTGATGAGCTTTTACTTTTAACACTGCTACTCTGTCAGGTGCATCAAGGCCTTCCTGGTACAGTTTTTCTAGTATGGCTGCATGTTGTAAGCCTTTACCTGATGCATCAACTAAACCTCGTTTACACCACAGAGGTAAATGTTCTGTTAATGCTCGCACTACATATGAGCTATCACTGTAGATGTTTATCTTTCCTTCCACATTCTCAATAACCCATTTAACAGCTTCAAGCTCAGCCCGCTGTGCGGAGTATGAAGGTGGCAGCTGGAATTTAAACATTTTCTTTCCCTCAGGGTCGTTCACTGCAAACCCTGTCCAAAACTGCCCATCCTCCCAGTAACGAGCTCCATCTACAAATACAGCAGGAGCCGTCTCATCCTTTTCCTTAGCAAAGGGAGAGGCTTTTTCCCGCTGGACTTGAGTGTGACAATCGTGTAATGTACCCTCGTACTGCATAAGCTGAGGTAGAATGTACTCTCAATAGCATGTGTTTTTGTTCTAGAGGGCTGGACCCTCCAGATACATGTATTAGGATAATCAATAAGCCATCCTTCTCTCTGCATGACCTCTGAACCCAAGATAGTAGCATGCATAGCCTCCGTTTTCCACATTGCAACACAGATAACATGATCTTTTAAATAAACCACTACCTCCGGGCACAAAACAGCCGGGGTAGCTTTGCCATTGAAGCTCACCAAGACCGCTTCTTCAGCAGCCTCGGGGACCCTCAAAGGCAAACCTGTTGTAGAAACGGATGCCCCACTATCAATGAGTATTTCAACCTTTATCCCCTCTATCACTCCTAGGAGATGTGGTCTCCCGTCACCTGCTAAGGATATATTTGCAACAAATGACAGAGTGACAGGGGGGGCACACCCCTATGCTGAACTCACGGGGTTGCCCTTCTCCATGTTTCCCATTCCCTGCTCCCCAGTCCCTACTATTGCTTCTAGCATTTTCTGTGCCTGGTGATAGGGACTTGTGTTTGGCATGGGGTTGTGTTGGTCTTTATATTGTGGTACTGGTGCGGGGGGTGAATACTGTTGTTGCATAGGGGACATGGGTGGTGCTGTGGGCTGTGGGGGTCCCCTATGCTGTGGGTAAAGCCCATTCTCATTACCCTCTGATCCCCCTTTGTACCCTTCTTGTGCCTGATCATACATCAAAGATCTACAATCCCTTCTCATGTGTCCTGGCTTGCCACAATAATAACATACAAAAGGAGCATTTTGTCCCTGTCCTCCCCGCCCCCTCCCCATACCTCTTCCTCTACCACGTCTGGCGTTTGGATTGTATGTGGGATTAGGGTAGGTCGGGTTGTAGTCATTACCATAGGCATCAGGACCTGTATTATTATACCCAAAAAGTTGTCTCAATTGTGTTCCCCCTTCTGAAACCAACCCTTTGTTTATCAAAACTTGTGCAGCTGCTTCTACACTTGGGGCTGCCATAGCCAACACTTTTATGGCAGGGTCAAATTCCTTTATTTTCTGCAAAAACTCAATTATGCATTGTTTGTTATCTTCCTCAGTCATTTGTACAGACTCTTTCCCCATAACCAATTTCCAAGCATTTTCCCAGCTTATAGCACATGCCTGTAGATCATCATGTGGACCAATTCTAAAGGAATCCAGGGCAGTATGTCCCAGTTGGGGTACTCCCGTGACAGCCTTTACAATGGTGCGCAATCTTTGACCTGCATTCATATACGTATTGGTACCCAAACCTGCTGTACCTTCTTCTATGGGTTTTCCCACCTGTTCTACCTTGTTAGCAACATGCAATGGGAGCCACAAAATCAGTGCTTGGCAAGCTATCTGATCTGACCAATTTAGCCTGCGTCTCCATCCCTCAAAACATTCCATATTCTGAAAAGGTCCCTTAGCATTGTCATAAGGTGTTATAGATTTGACTGCCTTCATAATATTCTGACCTCCTGTCAGTGTGTCGATGTCTGGTGCAGGTGAGGGTGTGGAAGTCTTTCTAGGTAGAGGGAATCCTTTGGGAGTTAAAGGAGCGGCAAGAAAATCTTTGCTTGCAAACCCTTTAAACACAGACTCTGCATTAGTGGATTCCCCAAACCTTTTAATGCAATCATCTTTGTGTTGTAACTGGGCTTGCATTTCCCTCAGTTCATCTTGTAACTGATGTAAATGTTGATTGGCTCCTTCTCTATACTCGGCGTATTCTTTCATCGTAATCTTATGCTGTTGTTTTAAAGTTTCAAATTCCTCATCCCTATCTGATTCCTGGGCTTCCTCCCCCTGTTTTGCCTCTAACCCAGCGATTTTTCTTGTGTGTAAGTTACTTCTAATAGTCATCTGATCCTGCAAGAATTTTAATTGACGCCATAAATCAGGACATCTTGTGCAATTTGGATCAGTTTGTACAGCTTGCGCATAGCTTTGAATTAAAGCTGTACCTGTCATTTGCTGTTCATAAATAAAAACCAGTTTAGTCAATAGCTGGAATTTTTTTATGTTCTTATTCTTGCTTAATTTTTTTGCATCAATATCTTTAAAAGCATTCATAACCTGTTTCAACAGAGAGTACCACAAATCTGCACAACCCACATTCTCTGGGGGTGTGAGGGGTAATTTACTCTGATTAGCCTGTTCTTGGATAAAATCCATACTGTAAATTAAGTGAATCAACGTTACTCACGTACTGTTTTAGTGATGCTGCCTCTATGAGCCCTGGCGCTGGAAAAATCCTTGTCGACTAGGATTCTCACAAGCTCTGCCAGGCTTTCAAAAGGCAGGCGATCAACTCCTTGCGAATCCTCGATTGCACAGACCTGGAGTGTCTCTCCGTGATCGCTTTTGGTCTTGGTGGCCACCAATAAATTCCACTGGATAAAGATATCCGTCCGATGCTTCTTTTCTTTTCTTTTCCTCAGGTTCTTTTATCCGGACCCCTACTCACACGATTGTGGGTGAGAGGAAGAAGGACTCACCCCTCCTGGGGCTCACCCCTTCTCCCCCCCTTTGTGAGTAGAGTTAAGTCACGGACTCAGGCACTGGCTCGCCATTGAAGATCCTTCTTTGTAGAGGTTCCTGGTATCTAAGGTGTAGCAACCTTAGTCAATAAGAACATGGAACAAATTCTTTCCCAGATTTTATTCAGAGACAAGTTCAGAGCGCAGCATCACAGCGTCAAATTATACAGGCATCCTTAGCACAGGTTATGGATGGAGAATTATTCAATTATAGGCAGTTGTATGATAATTCTGACAGCTTCTTAATAATTCTGAAGACTCTAACAACCTTAATAATTCTGAAGTCTCCTCCCACAAATCCACATCTTTATACCCCTTTAACGGATTTCCGATAAAGCCAAATAAGTACTTGTTTTTCCCCAAAAGTGTTACTTTTCCAGGTGTTCCTCATCAAATTGTGTCATACATTCCTACTCTGTCTCATCCTCATTATTTCTTAACCCGTTTACCTTTCTTGATACCTGGCAATATCCTGTTTTTCCAATTATCTTTTTCTACTGATATACTTGAACTTCATCCCAGAATTTTATCTCTTAATGGTGAAAGTTGAGAGGCCCTCTTGATTATATTTTCATGAATATATTTTTCCTTTTCTTTTTAACTTCATATGTACCAGATAGTTATAAAGAGACAATATGGCGTCTCTCTGGTTTTAGATATACATGTAAGAATAGTGTGCAAGATATATTTGTATCTCAGAATATGTGAAGAGATCTCATACTATATCTCTTTATGAGTTTCAGGTTTGGCTTTCTTTTGTCTAGTTAATATCACACCATTCTTCATTTTTCAGCAACAGAGCTTCAATATCTCTCTCATGTACTGCGGAGTATGCGAAGTAAACACCTCTCTGCACGGCTTACCTTTAAAAGCAGTATAGCACTTACTACAGGCAGCGGATCTGCCCCTATATCAGCAGTAGTGACTACACCACTGAAGTTTATCATAATAAGAACTTCTTTAACCTTGTGCTATACCCCTCCTCTTGTTCTAGTTTACCACTACGACATACTATATCCATCAGTATACAAGGTGTTTATACCAAGAGCCTACTCTTGGGCTTTTTTAGCTTCAGTTAAACATTTATTAATCATAGAACAACAGTGACATTAGCTAATAGACGTTTACCAATCACACCACACACACTGTTTTAATGTACACTATTTATTAATAAAATATTTTAAATACATTTTTTCACCCCTGACCGCATTATTCTATAAAGGTCTGCAGTGCGCCTGTATCAGGGATCTCCCTGTACCTCCCTCTGGTACATCCACATGCTCAATTATAGACTGGACTGACATGGAACCTTTCCTGTGGAGTCCTCTATGCTTCACGAACTGCGCCGTGCTTGTACAGAGAATATGTGGGGTTTACGTTCCTGGAGAAGAGAAGATAAGCCTACCTGATGCTTGCATAGAATTCTTCTCCCTCAGGCTTGTGCACAGCCTGGTTTCCTCTTCCTGGTCTTGGTCTACGCATGTGTTGGTATCTCTGCTGATTTCTTAGTGCTGGTTGGGCAAAGCACTGTCTCCCAGAGATATGGTGGCTCAGAGTGTCCAAAAAACAAACGCGTTTCACCTGTTGGCTTCCTCAGTGATGTAATGTGGTAGGGGTAATACAGCATATTTATAGCAGTTTTCAGTCTGATCTTAGCTCCTCCCAGCTGTCAGTTTAATCTCTTATTCAGCTGTTTCTACATGATTCCAATGATTTTGCTTGTCTATCACAATGCGGATTATAACTCTTGTAATTACTGCAGTGACTTTAAAAAGGTAGGGTTCAATTGAATTATTAAGGGATGTGTCAAACCATAATATACAAATATAAAAATGGATATTAACCTATTGGAATAAAATCTTATTAGACCACAAATATACAACCTATACACTACAAAATGGACTAGTGTCCAACAATATAGCCAACACATGCACAGACCAAGACCAGGAAGAGGAAACCAGGCTGTGCACAAGCCTGAGGGAGCCTCTGCATGCTGTGGGGACTAGCTGACGACTGGAAGCTGGAACAGTGACTGCACAGACATCCCAGGAGAAGGGATCAGCATAGAGAGACTGCACAAGAGGATACATGCTGCAAAGCCAAATCACAAAGCTTTTGCGTTTGGACGTTTGTGAGTGCATGTTTTATCTTTATTTTATTGTGATTAAAACGTCATTATGCCATATTCTTCTCCTCTCTATTTTCAAGTCACCATTAAGAATAACCTGGAGGAGTACATATAGTGGAAACTAAGCACAGGCAAGTGTTAAGTTTTTTTCTGTCATTTAAACTGATACCTACCTATATTATACCACTCGTTTGTGTATGTGTTTTCTTTCTCTCCTACATACAGTATACACTGGAGATGAAGAAATAGAACCACGTGCTGGAGGACTCTATTTTTTCTAGGTGAGTGGAAGACGGCCTTCAATACTCGAGATGGCCATTATGAGTACCTCTCATGCCATTCAGCATCTGCAACGCCCCTGCCATTTTTCAGGATTTCATTAACTACATTTTCAGAGATCTGCTCAACCAATACGTCATAGTATACTAGGATGGCATAATGTTTTTTTCCAAGTCTCTACAGGAACATTTGGGTCATGTCAAGCAGGTACTTCTACACCTACGTGAAAAACACATGTTTTCCAAACTGGAAAAGTGTCAGTTCCACCACAGCCTTTTTGGGTACATCATCTCTGACACCGGCCTTGCCATGGATCCAGCCAAGGTGAAAGCGGTCCTGGATTGGCCTCGTCCCAGAACCTTTAAAGCCGTACCACGCTTCCTGGGCTTCGCGAAATACTAACGCAGATTCATCCAGAATCTCTCTTCTGCGGTAGCACCCATTACGGCCCTGACCAAAAAAGGTGCGGATCCAACTTCATGGTCTTCGGTGGCCATTCAAGCCTTCGACCACCTGAAAACTGCCTTCACACCCATCCTCATACATCTGGACCCCAACCTACCTTTTACCTTAGAAGTAGATGCACCTGACATCGGGGCCGGAGCTATTCTGTCACAGAGGAAGACTCCCCACGCCAGACTCCATCCGTGTGCATTTTTTTCTAAAAACAATTCTACCGCCAAGCAGAATTATGACGTAGGTAACCGGGAAAATCTAGCCATCAAGTTAGTCCTAAAAGAGTGGAGACACCACCTACAGGGCACGGGAAACCCTATTACCATTTTGACAGACCACAAAAACCTGCTCTACATCGAAGGCGCTCGACAGGCTCGATGGACACTTTTTTTTCCCGTTTCAATTTTTTTATCTCATACTTACCGGGCTCGAATAATGTGAAGGCCGATGACCTCTCCCATCAGTTTCTGGTGGAGGACAAGACCGAGGACCAACAGGAGACCATACTCCCCTCTAAATGCGTAATTTCCCCCAACACTTTCGATGCCTTGGAGAATATTGTACAAGATCAGTCTCACATCCCTGAGGGTTTCCAAGTCCCAGAGGGTCGATTCTTTACTGCACCGGCCTATCGGGGGAAGGTACTGGAATAGGATAATTCTTCCAAATCATCAGGACATCCAGGTACTAGGAGAACTACCGACTTTTTGGAGCTGACCTTTTGGTGGCCCGGTATGCAAAAGGATATCAAGGAATTTGTTGCTGTGTGCTCTACATGTGCTCGTAATAAGACTCCCCGGAACAAACCGCCAGGCTTTTTTTGACCTCTTCCCATCCCAGACCGTCCATGGACTTCATAGGGGAATTACCCAGTTCCAAAGGGATGAACACCATCTTGGTAGTGGTGGACCACTTCTCCAAGCAGACTCAGTTTGTTCTGTTGAAAGGTATTCCCAACGCCTCCAAACTAGCAGATGTCTTTATTAAGGAAATGTTTCATCTCCATGGGGTACCACACGTCATAGTTTCCGATCGAGGTTCACAATTCATTTTTAAGTTTTGGCGCTCATTCTCTCGAGTTACCAGCCCCAACCAATGGTCAGACGGAGTGTACCAACTAGTCGCTAGAGCAGTACATTCGATGCTTTGTCTTGGACACCCAGGATGACTGGACTGACCTTTTGCCCTGGGCTAAGTTCGCGCACAATAATGTTCACAGTGAATCTACTATGGAGTCGCCCTTCTTCATAAACGATGTTTCCACCCATCTCTTCTTCCCATCTCTACACCCAGATCTGGGGTGCCAGCTGCAGACAACAGAGTATGTTAAAAAAAAAACACAAAACAGCGCACAACGCTCATAGTGCATTAAAATTTATATTAATCAAATAGGTATGACAGATAAGTATTATGCGTACATCAATTATGAGTTAAAACAGCAAGTCAAGGGATGTTACCCAAGCGCCAACCAGGTATCGCCAGCAAGATGTCATCTGGAATCATCACAGGTAAGTGCCTCCCGGTCTTAGGGGATATCTTTGGTGCCTTTGAGTAGGATCTCCTGCTCACACAAGTTCCGTTTCTTCATCTGTTTCGAAACGCGTTGGAATAACTATGATTTTAGTCTATGAGTGGACTAGTGCATCCTGAAGTTCATCATTTAGCTGTAAGGAGATTGCGGTGCATGTTATACACCGTCGCGGGGGAGTGACATCACGAGCTGTGAGACAGAGAGACAAGTGGCTGCAGACACACAGTATACCACTGCCTGTCAATACTCCCATAAACGGAACATAAAAGGATTTGGGCCAGAGGAACGTTCCTTGATACCTCGACATGCTCCCAGACTCATCCGGTCCTTTCATTCTAAATACCCTCACAAGCCATCTTGAGACTCCCGGAGGTCGCTCCTGAGGGGGTACTGTAAGGATCTGTGATCGGCGGAGCGCTCAGCGCGGTGTCCGCCTACCCCAACCCATGATCGAGAGCTCCGTTTCCTCCTGTGTCGCTGGTGCCGTCCGTCAGCCTCGGCTCGCACGCAGATTCTGCGCTGGAGGAAATACTGTCTGTGTTGGCCATGCCTCCAGGCTACGTCCTCGCGGTGACATCACCAGCGTGCAGCGCACATGCACTGTGCGTGGATAGCGCGCACACGCCGAATCAGGTCCTGGCTTCTGTTCACTACTCCACAGCTGCTGCTGCCTCCTACTCTGCCTATCACAGCGAGGGATATTGGTGAGTCCTTCCTTGCAGCCTCTCTATTGGCCCAGGGCACTATATATGCTCAGACAGAACCTTGGCAAGATGGCTGAGCATAAGTTCTTCATTCATTGCAAAGTGGTTACTGCAATTCCTGCCTCCGTGTCTTGTACCTGTGTCTACTGTTCCTAGCTCTGTCTTGTCTGACCGTGGCTTTTTCTGGACTTCCTACTTCTCTACTCCTGACCCCGGCTTACCAACGACGATCCACAACTCTCCAACCCCCACCTCGGCAAGTATCTTCTACCACTCTGACCTCTATAACCCCGACCCGGCTACCACTACCAATCTACATTCCGGACGCGCTCTCTCGGTTGGAGGTTGGTGTTTTTGTCAATCCCCACCTCGGCCCGCGGTCACGTCCTGTTTGTCTTGAGCACTCAGTTACAGTGCGCCATTATAGGGGTTTTTTTCTTCTATTGTGAATACAGTGCTACATTGAAAAAAAATATTGCAGGAATCCCAATTTTTAATAATGCTCAATTTTAATGCAACTCCTTTTAGTGAATCTAGCCCAAAGTGTTCCAAAATGCAACCTTACTTCTATAGTGGTAGTTGTTTTCTTTTTTTGCATGAGCTTTGTAGGATTTCCTGGTGAAATATTGTTGTCGGTAGCCAGCTTTCGACGGCAGAGTGTTTAGTAAATAATACATTTTGTGTAATTACTCATTTGCATGCTTATTTGCATATGCAGCATTAAACATAGCACTGCCATATCTCCACAGGAAAAGAAAACCTTATCTCTGCTTTACCACTGGCAATATGGCTTTAGCACATGTCAATAAATACAATTGGTGTTAAACAAAATAACAGTATTTTTTTATATATAAACCTTTAGTGAATGAAGGCCTTTCATAGAACATTTGTTGCCATCCAGGAATACATTCCCCATTATTCCCTCTCACAAACTACTACTGAATATGTTGTGTTGAAAATGAAAAGTGGTGTTTCTTAAAATCTCCTTATGGGAGAAACTGTTGTGGGGGAGGGGGGAGCCTGCCGTAGAGTAAAAGCTGTGCTATCCGGCATTTTACCAACTGGCAGGCTTTAGTATCCGGAATTTCTGATATACCCCTATACAAATCTTCAGTGTAGTAACCGGAATCCATCCCGAAGCTGCCCGACACCTCCAGATCGCTCAGAGTATTTCCGAGTGCACTCGGATGTTTACAGTATTACAGTGGTATTGCTATTTGATTGGGGAGTACCTGTATATTATATTACATTTTAAACGTTATAATCTATTGTCATTCTTTGAACATTTGGAATACAGGTATGGTATTACTTAAGTAATAATCCATGAAGAACAGGGCATTACTGGCCAATAATTCCCTGTTCTGCGGGGATTATTACTATTATAGGCTAAATGTAGGCCTTTTTTTAATTTTTCATAAAAAATGATACATATTTGTAGTCATTGATTTTTATCAGTGTATATACCTGTGTAGAAAAAAGTAGTAAAGTAGATGAGAGGGCTGAGGGGTGGGAGAGAGAGAGGTTTAGGGGGGAAGAGAGGTGTAGGGGGAGAGAGGTGAAGGAGGGGGAGAAGAGAGAGGTGAAAGAGGGGGAGAAGAGAAAGGTGAAGGGGGGAAGAGAGAGGTGAGGGGGGGAAAGAGAGAAGTGAAGGAGGGGGGAAGAGAGAAGTGGTGGGGGGGGAGAGAGGTGAGGGGTAAGAGGAGGTGAGGCTTAAGAGGGACGTGAGGGGTAAGAGGGTAGTGAGGGGGAGGAAGAGGGAGGTGAGGGGGAGGAAGAGGGAGGTGAGGGGGAGGAAGAGGGAGGTGAGGGGGGGGAAGAGAGAGGTGAGGGGTGGGGGAAGAGAGAGGTGAGGGGGGGAGAGAGAGGCGAGGGGGGGAAGAGAGAGGTGAGGGGGAGAGAGGTGAGAGGGGAGATAGGTGAGAGAGAGAGAGAGAGGTGAAGTGGGAGAGAGAGGTGTGGGGGGAGAGGTGAGGGGGGAGAGGTGAGGGGAGAAAAGAGAGAGGTGAGGGAAGAAAAGGGGTGAGGGGGAGAATTGGGGGGAATGGAGGGGGAGAGGTGGGTGGAGGGGGCGTGGGAGAGAAGTGGGGGGACTGTGATAATAACTATAACTAAATAAAAAGAAATACAAATTACTTTACAGTAGCACAGGCAATAGATGTGGTGAGAAATATTACTTTGTTGCAAGCAACAAAGTTACCAGTTGGGACAAGGCAGCTTCTGACAGCACTAGGGGGAGAGAGGGGAGAGAGGCTGCTTGTGCTGCTTGTTCAGTGTGATCAGTGAGAAGAGCAGAGGTGCTGCAGTTAAGATTTAAACTTGCCGGGTTTTTTCAGCGTGAGCCCCTGCTTCTCTGCTTTGAGGTGAGTTGGCAAGTTGTCAAAAATTCCGGGCATTACTGAATGAATAATGCCCGGAATTCTGACCAATCAGAGAGCAGGGATTTCAGTAATGCCTGGAATTTTACTGCTTTAGCCTATAATCTTCGTTAACCGGAATTTGTGCTTATATGCCACCTCTCATGTCCAGCACATGCTACATAACAAAGCTTTTGCTGTATGTAGTATTTACAGTAGTTCTATCCAATAAAATGTTTTTCTTTTGCTAAGTTTTGCTAAGCTTTTTTTCTAATTTTTGTAGCCTGAAGACTTTGATAAATAGACCCTAATGTTTTCATCATACTATGGAAGTAGATTGACTTTGAAATTAAGATAAGGCATGTAATAATGTCTTTAGTGTCCAAAGAAGCCTGCAAAGCTGTTTTAAGTAAATGTTTTGCAAGCCCTCTTGGCACTGATAAGGTTCCTAAAGATTGTAATGGTATCATGTTGAGCTATAGAAATTATGTAACAAAACAATATTACAACAGATAGATTGCTGGGGATAGATAAATCACCAAACATGCCTAAGGAGAATATTTTATTCAGAGAGCTGATGTATAATTGTGCAAATACTGTCCCTGGAGAAAATCCTAAATTTAGATTTTGTATAAATTGACTTTTATTTCCACCAGTTTGCCAGCAAGCTTGTGTATAACTGAGTAAAGAACCAAAGAGAACCTAAAAATGTAAAAATATATCATATTTAATACCATATACAATATGGTTAGGTTACCCTATGTGATACAAATACATGTTATTTTCAAGCATACATTTGTTTCTAGCTATGTTTTCAATGTCCCTTGTTCAACACTGTATTACTGTATGTGTAGCACACACCTTTTTTGCATCATTCTTAAAAATGCTAGTTTTTCTGTATCTTTTCTAATATGAGACAACTATAGTGAACAGCAAAGCTTGAACTGTAGTAGATAAACAACTATTGGGTCTGCTCCTTTATGCTGTTGCTACCTAGCAGTTTATGACATGTTATGTAGTGGGAGGTCTGAAAACTGAACAAGACATTCTGCAAGAAATTACATTCCAGTTGCAATCAGTATGTAATCCCATTGTGAAGACTGCTCTTTCTAGTTAGTGTAATGGTGCCATGTGTGTTTTATTTGAAAGAAAACTGTGGTTTTGGATGCATAGCCTTTCATAACAATGTCTAAAGATAAAGCCAACAAGCTGGACAGATCTGGGAAGGAAAAACAAGATCCACATTACAGGGGCTGGTTTCATTCTGACATGCATTTGCTAAGTCAATGAAATTGTGGCTGGAACAATATTGCATAAGGAGTTATAAAGAAAACGGACCTACTGTAACACTGGCTTACTGTAGTAAAGATGCATCCTGGCATGGAATTCACTTAATGCAATAAGTGTCTTCATTATGTAAGTACTGGTTTTTTTTAATGTTTTTTTTTCTCATGTGTAATGTAGAAAGATGCTGGGTTGTGTTGAGTATTGTGTTGTGTGATAGGGACAGTTTACTCATGTTCTGCTAATAACGTCTCTGTTTTACAGATGTTATTTTTAAACACAGCCGTTCAACAGCATAATCAATAGGGGGAGTCAATTTTAATCTATTTGGGAGAATGTAAAACGATTCAGGCAACCTGGTTATTTGCATACACACATTTGAGACTTAATTAGTCATTATAATGAACATGGTATGTAATTAAGAGATTTACAGTTCTACAAGGGTTGAATATTAGGGTCATGTTTTTTTTTGAAGTACAGTAGCTCACACAACTTAGATTTTTGTTCTGTTCCCTTCGCAGGTCGTTCTAATACTGTTATGTTTTCAACTGTGTTTTGTCAGATTCTAATAGAAGGGCATCATGGGCAAAAAAGAAGAATGGTTTCCATTTGGAATGTGCTTGTCCTTTATGAAACTCCAAATCCATATTATTTAACCTCAGCTGAAGCCTTAGACCTTATCATGGATTGAACACTGTACATCTCTGTTCTGATGCTTGACTTTAAAAGAAACAGAAGAAAAATGTGCTGAACCTCAAATCATTGTTCGTGGCAATGAATGTGTTCTTTTAATTGCTTTGATCTTCCAAAATAAATGGATTGAAAAGCAAAGAGAATCAATGTAAAAACTCAGGGTCATCATCATTTTCGATTTCTCGCCAGTGAAAGAGAAAAAAAAGACCAATGCTGGAAAAAAGTTATTCATTGTTCTTCTTTCAGATTATTTCTCTGCACAACTCAGGTTTAAATATGGATATTTTTGATAAGGAGAAGTTTGTGAATATTACTAAGAGCTCCTTGATCCAACTGAATCATGACAGAAGATTTTACAGAAGTGATGTTGGAGCAGGAGGAGCTAACACATCTGAAATATTTAACTGGACCATGGCTTCGGAAAATCTAACACATCTCACATCAAAGGGAAGTTCATTTTCTTTAGAAAAGAACTGGCCAGCTCTTTTGACAGTTACAGTGATTGTGGTGACCATTGCTGGGAATATACTAGTCATTCTGGCAGTGTCACTAGAGAAAAAGCTACAGAACGCCACCAACTATTTCCTGATGTCCCTTGCCATAGCTGATATGCTTTTGGGCTGCCTTGTTATGCCCGTCTCTATGTTAAACATGCTGTATGGTAAGTATCAACTATCTAAAGTACAATGCACAGCAGTTGTTCAACCTCTCGTTTGCCAACAGGGCCTGCAGTATTTTGCACAGTGATGTCTTGTAGGCACTGCAGGCAACGAATCGGTTAAGAAGTTTTAATTGGGCTGCATTTGGGGATTCCGTGTTAGAGGAAATTGCTACATACTCGTATATTCTGTAAGGCCCATGGAATGTAACGTGAAAGAAATTAACTGCAGTATATCTGTATGAAAAAAACACACAACTATATTTACTTTATCAGAGAAAAAATTAACTAGCAATATATGTGAGCTATATGTTATTCCACTGATTTGTGAGCATAGGTATGGGTTATCCAATATCAACGTAGCATAATAAGTATAGTATGTTTTCAAGCATGGTACAGTGAATACACACACACACACACACACACACACAGACACACACACATTGCTATAGTTTATTACTAGTGTACCCAATATTTGGCATCGTAATCAGACTCTTAACCGTCATTTACAGTACTTAACAGAATACAATTATTATTTCAGTCAAATAAACATAGTATATTTTCTCAGATCAAATGTACATATGAACCTCTTACTTGTAGTTGATCACAGTTCTATTTTTGTATGGTGCGTATACTGTAGATAATTAACATAGAAACGTGTGTGTGGGAAATATTTCTCCTTCACAGTCCCCAGATTGCAACAATCTTCCATAATTAATTATTTTGCAATTACATAACTAGGGGGGAGTTAAAAGCGTAAAATGTTAAAACAGTTTTAAAAAGAATATACACTTGCTTGCATACACCCCCCACTCTTGTGTATTATGATAACCCCATAGACCAGAAAAACTTGTCCCTTGTTGGTATAATTTTGAATGCGTGAAATTAAAAGGTTCCATATCAGTGAGGGATGTGCGAACCTCATTAAAACCCTGTCAGTGCAGAAGCATTTGAGAGAAACATGGGAGGCTTAATATGGCATGTACAGTACTGCACTGGAGATTATAACTTCCAATACAATGTCTTCTGCTCAACTCTGAGAAATTATCTGCATTATCCATTTTATATTTGTAATGACTATCCGATTAGTCAAATTGGAAGCAGCAGTGTTCAACTGCGAAGGACAGTGGGTGGTGTGAAAATAGCAAATGGCATATTAAACTGTGAATTTTAACACATGCATACAATAGGCAAGAATGCTCATGCTAATAGAAGTTTACAATGTGACATTAATATCAATTCAAGACAATATGCATTATAAGCAGACATTTACATTTAATGAAGTCCTTTACATGTAGTGGAAAGAAATTATAGTTTTTCTAGGCATGAGTCACACATACTGTAAGAACATAAGAATAACAATGTTCTAAAGTGATATATATATATATATATATATATATATATATATATATATATATATATATATATCACAATGTAACAGTATTGCACACTAGTCTCCTCAATAATCCTGATGCTTGTCACAGAGCATAACATAAAAATATATAGTTAACAGAACTAGTCCGATGACAGGCAGCAGGTTAGAAAAAAGCAATTATATTTAAGAATAACAGGACACCAAAACCAACGTTTCGGTCCTCAACAGGGAGCTTCCTCAATTGTTTTTTTTCTAACCACTGTCTCTCTGTCATCAGACTAGTTCTAGTAAAACAATTATATATAATGAAAATGAGCACACCATGCCACTTTTTGTCTTAAATCCATGGATTTAGGACAAAAGGTGGCACTGTGTGCTCATTTGCATATAATTTCCCAGAATCCATTGCTGAAGTGGAAGCACTGTATGCTAGGTGATAATGGTGAAAAGCAGGTTGCAGACCTGTCTAAGACATGTAAATGGGCTCACAAGTAATATTTTTATTTGCTACAGTATATGCTATACTGTGGAGGGTTTTCAGTCACCTTTTCACCCACCATAATACATATACATATATAATATATATTTTAAGCATGATTAACATTGAGATAGATAGCAGTTGTACCATTGAGACAAGACAGCAGGTTTAGATGATCTATTGCAGAGATGCAGCACCACTTGCTGGATGTTCTGTATCTCTGTAGCCTTTGGTAACAAAAGATCTGAACATTGAAAAGATAAATCCTTAAAGCTTCTCCAGACTACAGAATAATAATAGTAAAAATAATATTTTTTCACATAATGTTGGCAATATAGACAGCGCTGTATTTATAATTTTTCAGACAGGAACCTTTGTCCCGTAGAGCTTACAATCTAATTTTTTAGTGTTTGGGGCAAAGGGAGATAAACTGATTTGCCCAAGGTCACAATAAGAGCTCACATTGGGACTTAAACCAGGTATACATTTTCTTTTTGTTTTAATGCAGAACAGTTTTTATAGCCAGTTTAGGGCTTTAAGGGGCACAATAATGTCACAATGAACCTCATAAATGGTTTAAGATACACTACAAAAAAAACTTTAAATCACATGTTAAAGAAGTATTTTGAACATGCATCTCTAAACATCAATATATAATGGAAGATTTCGCTGCTCAATGTGTGCGACTTGTATGGGGTGAAGGTTATCAGATTAGAGTAGTTACCAGATACACGTATACCGGTAGATGCATTTATAAATTATGAATATTCAATTCTGTATCTAGGACCTACACTTTGATTGTAATGCTTTTATCAGAAATCTCCCTCAAGTATGAGTTAGTATACAGTAAGGTGCTCTGAGTAATGATCTACAACTACATCAATATAGACACTTGTGGATGCAAGCAGAACAAACTGAACTCCACATCTACCATTATGTGCATTATACACTATGAGACCTTTATACATATCCCAAAAAGTGTTGAACAGTTTCGACTGAATAAAGAAGCATAATCTAATTTGCTTGTCTTGCGCTGGTCTCCATTGTCAGTGCTACTTTGCAACTGACACAGCAGATTGTATTTCTGTATTTATACATTGCTACAGGTTTACTTATCACTATAACACACACAGGTTTTTTTGTATTTTTTTTTTTTTACAAAAAAATTGTTTACTACTCGAACAAGATTTTTTTTCACCATAAACAAGGAATTGACTGCAAATTATTAAATGTATTAACTATTTTAATGAAGTTTTGCATTTTTATAAGTATACTACCTATACCATATCCTTTTGGTTAATAAGGTTCTTGTTACTGCATGTTGGCTAACCATTTCCATTTTTCTTTTTGGCCTGCCTTCAAATGGTATTGTACAGTTCCTTGGAAATTGGAATAACACCTACATGTCAAGATGTAAAAAATAGATTATGACTGTAAAGACCTGAATCCAATGATTTACAATAATTGCTTTTACCTTGCAGATTATGAATGGCCTCTACATAGGAACCTTTGTCTTGTTTGGATTTATTTGGATGTACTCTTCTCGACTGCTTCTATCATGCACCTCTGTGCAATTTCTCTGGATCGGTATATTGCAATACGAAACCCCATCCATCACAGCCGCTTCAACTCAAGAACTAAGGCTTTCGCCAAAATAATTGCTGTGTGGACTATATCTGTTGGTAAGTGCAGTACTACAGTATTTCAGATTGCCAACTCCTAATTATCAAGAAAAAAACTGTGACAAAGTAATAGTTACAGAGTGAACACCAGGGATTTTGTAGTATTCATACAACTGTGTTCTTTTTTATTGAAGTCTTTAATCCCTTAGCTTTATGGCTCTTATGGTATTGTTACCTATCAAACCTGTCAACCTATTAAGTTCAATTTACAGTAGTGGGGCCCTTATCCAATAGTAACCCAGTTCCTATTATTCCTTGCTTCCATTATACCCATTCAAAAGATGATGATAAAAGCTCAGGATAGAAAGCATAGATTGTGTGCTAATCCTGCAACAAAACTGCAGGGTAAGGTTTAAGCAACCAGCTGCCAGAAAAATAAGGAGTTTTTTTTAAAGATCATAGCAAGCTGCCTTGCAATTTCTATTAAACAAAAAAGGCTATGGGGGTCATGCACTAAGCTCCTGTTAAGTCGTTTTTAGAGCGCAAAGTGCTCTTAGAACGTGATGTTGCGCTGAACACGATGCACTAAGCCGCGCAAACAGGCACTTTGCGCTCTAAAACTGACCTTTTTCAGGAAATTTTTCTAAGTCCAACTTTACTCGTTCGTTACCCTGTTTGCGTTAAATTCTGCCCTTAAGCGGGATGCACTAAGCAACGCAACCTTAGCGTACGCGAAAGTTGCGTTCAACAGACCACGTCAGCTCAAGGTAGATGCAAAAAAAGCTGGACTTTGAAAAATTTCTTGCTTTACATTTTGGCATGCGCAACACCCATACAACAGGCCGGCGGGTGTCCCCGGCTGACCCAGCGGTGATCCCCGA
Organism: Ascaphus truei; assembly: GCF_040206685.1. NCBI lineage: Eukaryota > Metazoa > Chordata > Amphibia > Anura > Ascaphidae > Ascaphus > Ascaphus truei. The sequence continues at coordinate 319,157,900 of NC_134485.1, read as the reverse complement.
GTGAGGCCGGAGGTGCGCGGGTGTCCCCGGCTGACCCCGCGGCCATCCCGGGGTCCCCGCTGGAGTCCCGGGGTACCCGCGGGCCTGCGGTACCAATGTTGTGCCTACAAAAATACTAAACATTATTTCTAACTAAATACACCCCCCTAACACATACAGTACAATAATGTGCAAAATAACTATTATCCAGATATGGATAATAGATTATTTGCCCATTATTAAACACTGCATTAGCATACCTAAATAAAAACTGTAGCCAGCTAATCCAATGAACACAAGCAGTAACAAGATCAACAATGAATTAATTAAACCATTAACCAATGAAACCAATTAATTCCTAAACCAACTCAAAATGAATAGTAACACTAACCAATCAAACCAATGAATTACTACAACATTAATGAATGTAAACATTAAAAGACAAAGAAATACATTCAAACAATATCTGAAATAACCATAAAACGCATTAGCTAACATAATACAACATTAACTATAAACGAACACCAATCGCAAACATTTTATTACATTAAGCGGGAAAAAAACAAACTATCACATCCACATAAGAAATTGAAATTAAAAAAACCAACAGCAATACCAAGCCACAAATGCCCCCCAAATATTGTCATAATAATGTATTAATATGTACCCTAAAGTGGTACAAATTAATATATTATCAGTCAATGTGCCTCCCCCAAAAATTCAAAAAACACATCCAATGAAGAAACATGTAAAAAGAGACATTTACAAACATTCAATATATTACTGACCAATAGCTGCGGGGGCCCTCCGATTCCCGGGGTAACAGGAAGCTCACGTACCTTGAAGGCCTCCAACAGCATCCGATGCCATCCGCCATGAAGATCCGGATCAGGTACCCAAATCTTCTTTTTTCTTTCTTTAATCACCTTCTTCTATCTTCATCTGTCACCATTTCTTGATCTTTATCTTCTATATTCATCTGTCAATCCAAAAAACCCCATGGTAAATCCCAACCGATGTTGTCTCGTCGTCTTCTTGGGCTCAAATGAGGCGTTGCGGCCTTAAATAGGGCTTGTGACGTCACATTTAGCCTCAAAATTGTTAACAGCCACCTGATTGGCTGTTCAAACCATGTTCCGACTTTAATTTTTTTTTTTACATGACATCACTTAAGGGGAATGATGCCAGCCAATCAGAATGGCTGTGCTTCATTTGCCTTTAAGATGACTTCACTAAATCCAAGATGGCCGGCGTCACATGGTATTTCAGCCAATCAGAGTGTGGAATTGGTTCCCATGATCTGATTGGCTGAAATACCATGTGACGCCGGCTTCGTCACATCATCTTAAAGGCAAATGAAGCACAGCCATTCTGATTGGCTGACATCATTCCCTTTAAGTGACGTCATGTAAAAAAAAAAAAATTAAAGTCGGAACATGGTTTGAACAGCCAATCAGGTGGCTGTTAACATTTTGAGGCTAAATGTGACGTCACAAGCCCTATTTAAGGCCATGAGGTCTCATTTGAGCCCAAGAAGACGACGAGGCAACATCGGTTGGGATTTACCATGGGGTTTTTTGGATTGACAGATGAAGATAGAAGATAAAGAAGATCAAGAAATGGTGACAGATGAAGATAGAAGAAGGTGATTAAAGAAAGAAAAAGAAGAAATTGGGTACCTGATCCGGATCTTCATGGCGGATGGCATTGGATGCTGTTGGAGGCCTTCAAGGTACGTGAGCTTCCTGTTAACCCGGGAGTCGGAGGGCTACCGCTTCTAATGGTAAGTAATATATTGAATGTTTGTAAATGTTTCTTTTTACAGGTTTCTTCATTGGATGTGTTTTTTGATTTTTTTGGGGAAGGCACATTGACTGATAATATATTAATCAGGGTACAGATTAATACATTATTATGACAATATTTGGGGGGCATTTGTGGCTTGGTATTGCTGTTGGTTTTTTTAATTTCAATTTCTTATGTGGATGTGGTTGTATGTTTTTTCCCGCTTAATGTAATAAAATGTTTGCGATTGGTGTTCGTTTGTAGTTAATGTTGTATTACGTTACTTAATGCGTTTTATGGTTATTTCAGATATTGTTTGAATGTATTTCTTTGTCTTTTAATGTTTACATTCATTAATGTTGTAGTAATTCATTGGTTTGATTGGTTAGTGTTACTATTAATTTTGAGTTGGTTTAGGAATTAATTGGTTTCATTGGTTAATGGTTTAATTAATTCATTGTTGATGTTGTTACTGCTTGTATGCATTGGATTAGCTGGCTACTGTTTTTATTTACTTTATATAGGTATGCTAATGCAGTGTTTAATAATGGGCAAATAATCTATTATCCATATCTGGATAATAGTAATTTGCCCATTATTGTACTGTATGTGTTAGGGCGGAGGGGGGGAGGGGTTGTGTATTGATGTTTGTTAATTCTTTTTTTAATATAAATGTGTTTCATAGTGTAGATGTGCAGGGGGTCTCCGGAGCTGAACAGCATTGATTTCAGGTCCGAGGACCCCCTACTTCAGGAGATACAGGCCCCATTATGGGGTGCCGGTATCCCCTGCCCTTTCAAGCATCCACGTCACGTGACCGGGACATTGAAATTCTGCAGGAGATACCGGCACCCCATAACGAGGCCTGTATCTCCTGAAGTAGGGGGTCCTCGGACCTGAAACCAATGCTGTTCAGCTCCGGAGACCCCCTGCTCATGTACACTATTATTAAAATGATTTTAATTAGTGTACGATCGCCTGTAACAGCCTTGCATGGAGATGGCAAATCTCCATGCAAATGTTACATGCGGCTTTTTTTTTCTATCAGCTAGCGTACGTGAAGTTTAAGAACGCTAGCAGGGGGGGGGAAAGCAACACGTACGCTGTGGGTGTTTTGAGCACGTACGTTAAAAAATGGGCTGAAGGCCTTAGTGAATCGCGTATCCGGCCTCACTTTTTAACGGACGTGCTTTTTTTGAACATCAGAACGCAAACCCATTGAGCTTAGTGCATAGCCCCTATGTTCATTAAGAGAAGGATTCCACCTGCTGGACAGAAAAGTATTAGTGCCAGACTAGATAACGGTAGAGTTGTATCCATAAGCTCTTTTCTTGTGCACAAGATTTTGCAGAGTTACATTAAGACACTTAACAGCTATTTATCAAGCTGTCCATACGTGTGACACAGCTCATACAGTATAAATGTACTTCTTGTCTGCTTCTACCAATGCCAAACGTCTTTCTAACATTTCCGATAAACTCCTAAATGCAGAGATGAACACCTTGTGGATTCAACAAAGGCTTGTTATATAGCGTGTGCGGCAATGCGCGCGCGCGTGCCAGTGCGAACGCGCGTGCACGAGCCCCATGCTTTTTGTGTGTATGCTGTGAGCTGAGAAGGCACTGTGTGTTTATGTGTGTATGTATGTATGTGTATGTATATGTGTATGTATATGTGTATGTATGTGTAATTTATTATTTATTTAAAAAAAACACATTGGTAAAAATAAAATATGTATTAACATTGTGCAGACACACATACATACACACATACACATACACACACACACACATATATATATATATATATATATATATATATATATATATATATATATATATATATAAATATATACAACAAACACAAAAATTAATACCGCATCAACAACCAATGAATAAATGCATTATCTAAACCTATCTTTACCAGAAAAATAACTGAAAAGAAATTACAGAAAAATTAACTGCTAGGCGGTGCTAGAGGCATAAAGTAAATATGAAAACACAGAAAAAGAAACCTCTAAAGAGCACTCAGACAATTTATGCAAAGTAATAATAGTAATTTATTAAATCAAAATATGATGAAAAACAAAAAAACAGCTGACTGAAAACCTGCCTGACTAAGCAACAATAAATTGAAATTGGACAAACCCAAGGAGAACTAAATTACCATATAGGAACAAAACATAATATGATCAATACCTAAGATGATATGACCACCATGGGGACAAAGTACCCATAGTGATCTGCAACCGGCCGGTCGTATTGAATGGATACTGAACAAAAAATTAATAAAGGAAAATAAATAATAAACCTTTAAAGAAAATAAATAAACAAAATATGGTAAAAAATAACAGGCATGCTATACCAGTGTGCGGGGCACTAAATAAGGAAGACCTGTAGGCATGAGACTATACATATAGTACATGGCATCAAAAACATTATTTGAAAGGTACTTCAGTGACCCAAACACAGATGTCAGAGGGAAACTTATAAAGGAGAGAGACCCATAAAATTAAAAGCAGTGTTATAACTGCAGATAGATAGATTTATAGGAAGATACTCAGCTCCTGTGAGATTGTAGTAACACTGCAGTCTCTGGTAAACAAAGCCACGATCAAAGGATTACTTCCAAGGGTAAGCAAAGTAAGGATAAAGTCCAAATAGAGTGCTAGCAGGCAGGGCCAGCAGCATGAAAGTCCCAGTCCCTGGTGGGACTTTGCTTACCCTTGGAAGTAATCCTTTGATCGTGGCTTTGTTTACCAGAGACTGCAGTGTTACTACAATCTCACAGGAGCTGAGTATCTTCCTATAAATCTATCTATCTGCAGTTATAACACTGCTTTTAATTTTATGGGTCTCTCTCCTTTATATGTTTCCCTCTGACATCTGTGTTTGGGTCACTGAAGTACCTTTCAAATAATGTTTTTGATGCCATGTACTATATGTATAGTCTCATGCCTACAGGTCTTCCTTATTTAGTGCCCCGCACACTGGTATAGCATGCCTGTTATTTTTTACCATATTTTGTTTATTTATTTTCTTTAAAGGTTTATTATTTATTTTCCTTTATTAATTTTTTGTTCAGTATCCATTCAATACGACCGGCCGGTTGCAGATCACTATGGGTACTTTGTCCCCATGGTGGTCATATCATCTTAGGTATTGATCATATTATGTTTTGTTCCTATATGGTAATTTAGTTCTCCTTGGGTTTGTCCAATTTCAATTTATTGTTGCTTAGTCAGGCAGGTTTTCAGTCAGCTGTTTTTTTGTTTTTCATCATATTTTGATTTAATAAATTACTATTATTACTTTGCATAAATTGTCTGAGTGCTCTTTAGAGGTTTCTTTTTCTGTGTTTTCATATATATATATACACACACACACATATACATACATTTCAGCACCGGTAGCGGAGCAAAATCATTCTATTCCCCGTCTTCCCTGCTGTAGGCCGGATGCACGGTCACTGCTGTACGTGCGCGGTCCTTGGATAGAAGGGCTGACTAACCTCAGCCAATTATAAGTGCCGCACGCGCGCACGACGTAGCGCATGCGGCCACTATATAACAGCCCTAATGCATACTGTAGAAACAGGGAAAAAAAACTTCACTGGAAATAAGTTGAGGCAAAGCTTTCACATTGAGGTATCTCACAACATGATACTCCTAGCATCAAGATAACAATAAAAGTCATTGCTTCATTTATAATCCTGAGAGGTAAATCAGAGCAAACTTTCATACAGTTCAATATGCTTTGAGTAGAGATGGGCAAATTTATTGCCAGAATTCGAGTCCACCACAGATTGGCCAGTTCCTTTCAATTGTGGATTTCGGTGGTTCAGTCTCAAAAAGGCAGATTTGGTTGGGGGGGTTTTTGTTCACTAAAAACCCACCCAATAGGTTTCAGGTCTCTGTGTGTCTCTGTGTGTCTCTGTGTGTCTCTGTGTGTCTCTGTGTCTCGCAGCAGGGCTCAAACATAGATTACTTCAATAAACCCTGTTTGCTGTTTCACAAGACCACAATTTGAGTGCTGTTCATACGTTTAGTCTCCAGTTGTTACTCCTTTACAGTGGAAGGATGTACATCCGTTGCAATACATACTTGGATTTGTGAGTGCTCCTAATTTTTTTAATTGTCCTAAGTGGTTTAACAGACGAAGATAGTTGGAATGGGCACATCACATTTTCAATCACAATGTTCTTATTTGGCCATGATACAATGGCCATATATATATACTCATATGATTAAAAATCTGAAGTGCCCATTGCTTCTATCTGCTTTTATTCATAATGCCCCCCCCCATGCATTTTGTGTTCAGTCCTATTTTTCAATTGTACAGGCTAATTGCTGCATCCACTGTTTTCATCACAGTGTAAGGTATATACTGTAACTTGTAAGTATTTTTAAGGCTTAAGTTGCACATCAGCCTGAAGGTGCATGATTATGATTAGCACATCTGTAACTGACAGAGATAGGGGCCTATGTACTGAGTATCAAACACTGCCTTTTTGGTGCAAAATGAGTGCACAGAAATCCCATTTTAAATTGCACTTGCACACATCTATGTCAGTGGTTTTCAACCTTTTTTTTGGTCAAGGAAACCTAAGTGAAATTCCGAGGAATCCCCAACCATCTCCAATAGCAACTCTGTGATCAGATGCATTGTACATTCTTCTGCATTTGATACGATTTTCAAATGACCAGAAAATTGCAGTGAACCCTTTATGGATGTCCAGGGAACCCAAGGATTCCTAGGAACCCCGGTTGAAAAACATTGATCTATGTACTAACCGGAAACATTTTTATTCGTTTTCTCATTGCTGTTGAGCACAGAAAAGGATTGCGGCAGGCGTACAAATGTTAATGTTATTCACTAAAAAATACTGTTTCAGTGTGCCAGAAACATGGTAGAACGTGTTAAGTTCAACTTTGTCAAGTTCAACTTTGGTGTAAACCCCAATAAGAATGTTAGTTTTATCACAGAATGAAATTGCTATGTATCCCCCAAAAATTAATGACGCAGCACGGATGTTTCATTATATAGGCTAACAAAACATATTATATTCCCAGTATGGCTATTATAAATTATATGACACTATTATTATATATTTACGGAGACTAGTTCTAAATAAAAAAAAATACACATAATACAGTTTTCATTTGAGTTGTATCAATCGGGTATTCAACATTATACGCAATACATAATTTGTTGTGTGAAATTAATTTTGATGCATCATGTGTATGAAGCCTTCATATATATGATGCACATTTTATAAAGGTTTGTACTACTTTTTAGCACTAAAATGTTGACGCGCAAAAACAATTCCAATATGATACAGTAAGTCCAATTGTGGCTATTACAGGAGGTTACCATTTAGGGGCCTATTCATTCAGGTAACTTCGATAAGATCACTGCCATATCGATCAGTTTGGCATGTTGTTACCTCATGGTATGAAACTTGTGTAAAAACGGTATTCAGTAAGATTTATCGCTTGGTAGATACCTTTTGGTACATAAATGCCATACCGCTCCACTTAGCAGTTACTCTTTCAGAGATCTTACTATGCCATATTTCTGCAGTCAGTAAGAGCTGTGCAGAGAGCTGCATCTCCTTGCACAGCTCTTACAGACGATCGTATTGTTTTATTTTAATTTAAATTACATAGTATTGAAGCAGCGGGTCTCCAGAGCTTAACCACATTAATTTCAGGTACAGGGACCCCCTGCTTCCTGAGTTACAGGCCTCTGTATGGGGTGCCGGTATCTCTGGCAAGTTTAAATTTCCCGGTCACATGACGCGGGAGAATTAAACTTGCCAGGGATACCTGCACCCCATACTGGGGCCTGTACCTCAGGAAGCAGGGTGTCCCCAGACCTAAAAGGAATGCGGTTCCGGTCTGGTTGTCATTTAAATGAAAATAAAACCAGGGTGACTACCTTAGCAGCTAAATGCCAAGTTTAATTGCCACTACCTGGTTTGTTTGTGGGAGAAGGGGTGGGTGAAGATTATAGTTGCCCCAGGGTGGGTGGTTAGGCCTCCCGGGAGGGATTAACCCCTCCATTACCATAGCAGTTACAACCGCAAAGGTAATGAAGGGGGTTAACCCCCACCACAAGGCCTAACCACCCACTCTGGGGCAACTACCACCATCATCCACCCCCTCTACCCCCACTGCCACACAGGAATGGGCAAAGGTGCTATTAGCCAAATATGTCTGGTAGCGCTTTTGCCCAGTCAATTAAACAATACAGTAACTTTACTATAAAATATAATAAAATACATTACGATAAAAAAAAATACACTATCCATTTAATTCAGTGATTGTCACTGTGGTCATCTATGCCCTCAACAGAGCATACATATTCATATTGGCAACCAATGGCCACCCCAGTACGCCCCTCTTCTACCCCCAACACCCCCTCTCCCCACAACACATCCAGTGATGGGCAAAAAAGCCCTATTATCCATATTTGGATAATAGTGCATTTGCCGTTAAAAATAAAACATTAGCCAGCCAACATATAGTAAATACTAGTATGTACCCTGCCAGTATTAAGGTCATCCTCGTCCTCCTCTTCCATGGCACCAACAGCATAATAAATAAAAATAGATACTGGCCTGTAAACCCTTAATCACCTTAGCAGTTATTAACCGCTATGGTAATTAAGGGGTTAAACATAGCCCACTGCTACCCACCCAGGAGGTCTAACCACCCTCCCTGTGGCAACTACCGAATCCCTCAAACCTCCTTCCCCCTTCACCACACATACAAATGGGCAAAAACACTAGTAGCCAAATATGGCTTATAGCACTTTTTGCAAATAATGATAATATGTTGCACACCAATAAATTGAAAAAACAATACATACGTTACCGGTGCTCCTGACTCAAGGAATACCTGTCAAAGTAATCCAGAATCAGTGGAAAAAAGGTGATTCAGTGCCCTGACTCAATAGGACTTTTGCCCATTTGTTTTGAAATAAATAAAAAATTACAAATTAAATAAAAATGGCATTTCAATACATTAAAATAAATAGTAGTCAGTAAACCCATTGATTCTCACTTTGATTATCTATGCCCTCAAAGGGTGCACAAAGAGCCACATTGGCAACCTAAAAAAAAAATACATTACAATAAAATAAAAACAAACATTTGCCAAAAAATGCATTGATAGTCACTGTGGTTATCTATACCATCAACAGGCACAGATAACCACATTGGCAATTAATGGGCAACATAAAAAAATGTAATTAAATTAAATTCAATCAATGTGTATCTTACCCTTGCCAGGATGAAGCCCTGTTGTTGGCTATTGGCACTTTTGCACACTACTATGTGTGGTGCTGATGGTATAGGGGATTGGGTGAGGAGGGTAGTTGCCCCAGGGTGGGTGTTTAGACCTCGCCAAATGGGTTAACCCCTTCTTTACCTTAGCAGTTGTAACTGCTAAGGTCAGGGAGGGGTTAATCCCTCCCGGAGGCCTAAACCCCCTCCTGGGGCAACTATGAAGGTGGTATATGGCCTGGGGTGGGTGGCGAGGCCTCCCAAGTGGATAGCAGGAGGGGTTAACATGTCATTACCTTAGCGATAGTAACCGCTACGGTAATGGAGTTAGCCCGTTCCACAACCCACACAGAGGCCTAACCACCCACCCTTGGGCACCTACAACCTTCACTCCCTCTACCCCAACAAACCGGTCATTAAAAGCTGTTTCCATGTGATTTTGCCAAGTTATCAAAGCTTTCTGAATAGTTAAACATGTAAAATCGCTTGGAAAGCTACCTAAATAGGCCCCTTAGGGTCTATGTGCACATACATCATCAATATAGAAGCAACACACAGCATAGAGGTGATATTTGAACCTAAGAGATGTGACAAGGTCACTAGAGAGAGTGTGTAAAGAGAAGAGGTCCCAGGACAGAAGCCTAGGGTACACCACCAAAGAGATTGACAGAGAGATAAACAGAGAAGGAGGAGGAGGAGAAGGTGTTAGTAAATGCGATAATGAAAGTATGATGGGAAAGATAAGAGGAAATCCAGGGTACAGCTCTGTTACGGATACCAAGAGTATGGAGAATGTGAAGGAGAAGAGGCTGGTCCACAGTATCAAAGGCTGCAGAGAGGTCAAGTAGTTTGAGATGAGTGTAATGGCCTTTGTCTTTGGTAGCAGGGAAATTATTAGTTATTTTGGTGAGGGCTGTTTCAGTGGAATTAGCAGTGCAGAAACTAGATTGTAGAGTATCTAGGAAAGCATAGGTCGGGAGAAAATGTGAGAGAATACAAGGCATTCAAGGACTTTAGAGGCAAAAGGCAGGAGGGAGACAGGGTAATAATTAGAGAGACAAGCGTGTTGTTTTTGAGTAAGGCTATTACTGTTGTATACTTGAAGGAGGAGGGAATGGCAGCAGAGTAGAGGGAGGAATTGAAAATATGTGTGAGTGTAGGGATTAGAGTAGGAGCAAGAGGTTTGACAAGATGCAGGGAATGGGGTCAAGAGAGCAAGTGGTAGAGGGGGAGGAGGAGATCAACAGTGACACATACTCCTCTGTGACAGAGGAAAAAGAGCTGCAGCCCCTTTTTGTTACCGGGGGAGGGTCCCAGGTCATAGTCCCGGTGTGGGCAGTACTGAGTCCTTTGGCACACACCCCTGTCACACTAAGGAGCTTTTTACTGCAGCAGGGTATCCATTTAACCCTAACAATGCCTGTGCTGGTACCAAGACTTATGTGTTAGGCAGGAAAATTAGTAGCCCAGGAAATACCTGGCTACAATATGATTCAGAGAGAGAATCCAGGCACATCGGGGCATTAGTGATGAATCCTGATCACATATTTATTGACATTAACCCTTCATGGCAATAAGTATGTGATTAAAATGTCATCACTAATTCCCTGGTGTACATATTTATTTCTCTTTTTCTAAAATGACATACAATATCATAAGATTGTCTTTCTGTGTTATGTGTTTCACATACACATAAGCTACATGTGGAAGTTAATGCTTCTTATGCCATACTGTAAATTCTCCCATGATTCCCCATCATCTGTAATGCATGGATGCAACAAATGCTGCGGTATATTACATGTCAATTACATAAGCAACAACACACCACTACATTAACTAACAAAGCTATTCAGACAATAATACCTATTTGCTGTGCCTAAGAAATAGACATGTTGGTGGTTCCAAGCACAGTGAAAGGGACATATTAGAAGTTAGTTTTACCCTCTTGAATGCACTCTCAATTATGAAAAGGCATTAGTCGAAAGCAAGTAGATGTAAACTCTCGTTTCAATTGAGCCTGTGGGGTTTCAGTAAATGATGGATTAGAAGCATGGGGCTCCTGCTATCTTGATGAGGCTTAGCAGTGGGCAAGGAAGAGGAGTATGCATCAAGGGAGGTTTCTTCTCTGGCATGTTGCTTACTCTCTTCATTAAGAGAAAACTGAACATTGCTAAATATATTATTAGTATTTTTATTATCTTTTATTTATAACGCAGGAAAAATATTCCACAACGCAGTAAAATGGGGGAACAGAATTATATCAATTACTGCACATAAACAGAATGACATACAAAAATAAGGACAAAGAAACACAAACAGATACAATAGGTAACGAGGACCCTGATTGTGCGAGCTTTCAATCTAGTGCAAATAAATACCAATAAAAGTGGCTTCTCGTGGAACTGCCTCAGGATGGAGTTTGGACCAGCGAAATACTGTAGCTGGCCCCATTACAGTTTGGGGTGTGGATGTTAGGGGGTGTTAGCTAGTATTGAGTTAGGACCAGCCACACAGCTGGCTCCAATAGGTTTAGGGAAGGAAGGGTATGTTAGGGGGATGCGAGATATGCTTCCTTTAAAATAGGAGTTTTCAAGGAGCTTTTAAAAGTTTATATTCTGTAAAATATATATATTTTTTTATTGGTTTGAGATACCATTGTGTCAATACAAATAGATACTAAAGTCATACAGTATACCAGGAGCGTGCAAACTTTCCTCAGTGCACATCCCTGCCTGCTCCCGACTGCGGTTCGCGCACCCTCGCATCTGCTTGGCCCGGCGTCAAATGACGCGTGGGGTCACGTGACGTCACAATGCCATGGTAACGTGATGTCAAGTGACCCCGCGGCACCATTTGACGCTGGGTTACCATGACGATGCGTCGCTGGAAGGGAAGGTAAAGTGTGTTACTGAAGCCTCGCGCGGTCCCCTGCCATTCAATTTAAATGCATTGGCGGAGAGCTCTGTAACAGCCACGTCCCACCCCGAAAATCTAGAGCCCCTCCTGGGGGGCGTACCCCCCCAGTATGCGCATGCCTGCAGTATACCATAAGTAGTTGATGCAGTTTACCTAGGGCCAGTGATAAAAGCCTATTTACTAAGTGATGCTCTTATCAGAAGACACCTTCAAGTGGCAGAAAACACCTTAAAGATCATTCAAATGAATGGGCTGTAAGGTGCCTTCCTTGCGCCAGAAGGTGTCTATTAACCGCATGGCTGTGTAGATCTTGCCCTTAGCGTCAGAACATATATTATATCTAGGATTTTTTGTTAGGAGCATTCACATTTTTGCTACTGATATAGTACAGCAATAGCTTCATCAATCCTTAGAAATCACATATTTGAGTTATTCAGCTGCCAAAACTGGAGTCTACAAATACAGGGAGAGGTTAAATTCAGCAGAGTGTATGTATCAAGCTCCACCATGTGTGCTCTGCTCTCAAACTGTGAATGTGCTACATAAAATGTGTCTCTTGGATGTAATGTATTGTGTTGTTTTGAATACATTTTTACTGCAGTATTGCCATCTGCGTTAGCTACCGATCCATGGAGTGGTTATCGAGTAAAATTAACCATGTGCCATCAGATCGCCAGTTACATGTCTCAATTTTCCTTTGTTCAATATCCATTTTAATTTACATTAGTATTCAAATATGTTATATAAACATGTAAAAATGACCAAAAATTGTTGTATTTGATGCCGTACCAGAACGTGGAACTGTATTGTGTGACGCGCATGACAGTGCAGTTTTATTGATTACTTTTTTACAGGACTATAGTATAACATTTGGAGATGAGTAACAGGGGGCTGACAGCTAGACCCGCTGTCTCGGGCCCAGTGAGTGCAGAGAACTTGCCACCATGGGCCCAGTGGTGCCAGACCCTTCTTGTTCTGTCCGCCATGAGGTTCAGCAGGTGCCAGCACTGCACAGCCCTCGTAGGCCTTCATCAGTGCGGTGTCCCACAGATCACAGCCCATTGCTGCCCCTCTCCGGGTTAGCAACTCACCACAACCAAGCTTGACCTGCCCCCCCCCCCCCTCCCACTCAACAACATTTCATATTTCAAGTCTTGCTACAGTTGTAGATGAGCGATTACAACTTGTGTTCTTATGTCTACTTTTTCTACACCCTTAAATAGGTTTTGCAAGGTGTGAAAGAGAAAGGCCCTGAATATTACGTCTGGGTAACAGGAAGCAGTGCAATACTCAGGAGATGATTTTTACATTGCCAATACTAATGTGAGATATCTGTGTCTGAACTATTTTCCTTTACCAAAATGTCTGCTGCAGGAAATGTTGCAGTATATTAAATAATCAGAATGCAACTTTCCAACAATATTGATTTCTTGAATTCTTCCTGCAAATCTTCTAACCAAACAGTGCACACATTTCTATTATTTAGAACAGAGGTCCAAGCTTGATGGTACTAGGGCAGCGGTGCGCAAACTGGTGGGCGCGAGACTGCGTGTAGGGGGGCACACGGTTTACAGAGGCCCTGCGCACTTCCCGAAGGCACTACATAAAATACTTAAATTACACTACAGGCACTACAGAAATTAAATAAGTGCCAGGGGAGCTGCAGGGCTTCTGTAAACCTTTACTTACCTTGGCTCCACATGCGTCGCCATGGCAACGCGGCGTCAAATGACGCCGGAGCTCAGGTAAGTGGGGGGGAGGGGGGCGCGGGGGGGAGGTGACCGCCGGCAGGGAGGCACAGGGAAAAAAGTTTGCATCGCCTGCACTAGGGTGCATGGAGTAGCATGACTTTCTTATTTGCAAACCAGGAAAAGCACTATTTTTGAATTCACTTACTTGGAATTACTAAAGAAAAAGAGTACTAATTTTGCAAAAACGCTGCGTCTTTCTGTGTTTGGATCATTATCATGTGTAAACCTTTATAAAATAAGGTCCAAAGAGGCACTTCAACTATGCATGAAGAATAATACTTTTGAGCCCAAAAATTAAGCAAAACCAGTGCAAAAGATTTATACCGGTGGAAAAATTCCTATTGCTATCAATAGGATTCCTTTTCTGTTCCCCATATATGTTTTATGAATTACAGCTTATGGATGAGTGTGAATAATGTTGTGAGCAAAGAGCATTTAAATGTTAGTGTGTACATTGCATTCACAGGCAGGGAGCATCTCGACTTCTGAATGCAGAACTCAGACACTTGTTTTTGCACGAATCTGTCTATGCTTGTTATATATAAGTGCCACTTTGAAGATTAAGGGGCCTCTTCTAGTAGCTACGAAGTGTGACAATCCGATTCTAAAGTGCCATTTAGAAGTGGATTGGCGCATGCTTTTTATTCTTCTCGCATGTCCAATCCATGTACACAAGGCTATTTAGAAGTGGTTTCACTCTGACTCTCCTGATCTGAATGGTTTCTCAAAAAAGCCTCTAACTTGCATATTTTGTTTACCACTACTTTCTAGTAGCTCCGCTATGCAAACTGCTTTTAAAAAGTTAAAAAAATTTCACGCCACCTCAAGGGTGTCAAGATAACCTCACAAGATGTAGTTTTGCATCCTTTCAAGTCAGAGAAGCAATTTATTGACTGCAGACTATGAACTGTCTGACTACTGTACGTGTTATTAAGTATTCTATATTAATTTTCGCCATTTTACACAAAAGATTAACTCATGGTGTACATTATACAAATAGTTTTGTCCCCTATACAACTATTAATACACCACAAAACCGTACATAGAAACTAGCATCCCCACTAATATTACTAAGAAATTAAATACCAATAGCAATTCATATTATATGGTGCGGATTGTCCTGTCGGGCGATCGGGATTGCCCCTTTGAGCTGGTGCTGGGGAGCCAGCAGCAGTGTCTGGATAGTCCCCAGCTCTCCAGGCAGCAGCGTGGCGGTCACTGTCTGCAATACTCTCCCTCCTGTCGGTTCCGGGATCCAACCTCCGGCCAACCGGAGAAGGGAGCTGGAGGAGGGAGCTGCAGATTCCGCGGACGGGCGCAGGATCACTCCTCACCCCATGGTAACATTGTTGGTGTGATGTAGGGGAGGGGGAGGGGAGGGTGTATGCATGTATGTATTGTGACAAACGCCCCTCTTTTGTAGCGCTAACGTCTGTCTGGGCTCTTCACGACACAGTCTTCTAGGGTTAATTAGAGAAATAACAGGATAATACAAAGCATTACATTGCTTGACTCAGGCTTCTGCCTGCTTTCTTTTCATCCCACTAAGGGTACTAACAGGTATAGGCAGGAGGCACTCAGTCATTAACCTTCAGCGGTTTACTCATCAGTGATATAATATTTCACACACTGTCACTTTAAGAAACCAAATAAATCATATAAATAAAACCTGTCCCTTTCAGGGATCTAACTACACAGCAGAATAAGCCTCTCTAACTGTTGCTGGGCCAACTAACCTGGTTCCCCAGTTTAAACCCTCTCATTTAGGGTCACAATACAGATACAATACAATACAGATACAGCATAATAATATCCACAGTTTTTAGACACAGCTTAACTGATAGATGGGGACAGCGTCCCCAGAGTCCAGGAAATGCTTCATGAAGGGGGCGTCCTCCCCAAACTGGATACAGGGGAGCAGCGTGCCCCAGCATCCAGGCTCTAGAAGAGAGACTGAAAAAGTAACCCTCTCTGCTCTAAATACCTGTTCTAGGCCGTGCGTATAGTGCCCACAATGGGCAACGGCGACATCGCCCAAAAACAAATGCATTGCCGCCGCCGCGTGCGCTTATAGTAAGTGCGACGGCGACAGTGCGATGGAGCGTATTTTAGAAGCTGGCAATGTTTGATTTTTGAAGGGCTGTCGCCTCATGTGACAGCCCCAGAACCAATCAAATGCCAGTAAGACCGCGACGCTGCCGCAAAGCGAAATATAACTTTCGCTAGCGGCGACGGGTGACGTCACCTGTCCCGTCACGTCACCCGTCGCGGGGACTATACGAACGGCCCTAGTGATTAGGAGAATAGGTGAGGGAAAACCAGAACCACTAATCTCTGGCCTAGATCTTCTATCCCACAGTCTCAGCAACTGTGAAACTGTGGAATGGATCACTTCCATACTAAGTCTGCACTTTCTTCTATATATTAGACAGAAAGCTGCCCGTTATCCTACGACTATCTCACAGTATGTCTTTATTTATATATGTATGTATGTCTTTATTTATATAGCGCCATCAATGTGCATCTCAGTAGTAATACACATGACAATCATATAAATACCAAATAATACAAATAACAGGTCATGGGAATAAGTGCTTCAGACATAAAAGTAACATTTAGAAAAAGGAGTCCCTGCTCTAAAGAGCTTGCAATGTAATTGGTAGGAGGAACATACAGATACAGTATGAGGGCATTCTGGTAACTGCGTCTGCAAGGGGCCAAGCTTTTTGTATCGTGTATAGTATTACCCACGGTGCTACTCATATGCTTTGTTAAGCAGGTGGGTTTTTTTTTTAAGGTGGGTCTTAAAGGTGGATAGAGAGGGTGTTAGCTTGGTATTGAGGGGAAGGGCATTCCAGAGGTGCGGGGCAGTCAGTGAGAAAAGTTTAAGGTGGGAGAGGGCTTTGGACACAAAGGGGGTAGAGAGAAGACATCCTTGAGCAGAATGCAAGAGTCTGGATGGTGCATAGCGAGAAATTAGGGCTGAGATGTAAGGAGGAGCAGAAGAATGTAAAGCTTTAAAAGTGAGGAGGAGAATTGAATGTATGATACGGGATTTCATAGGAAGCCAGAAAAGGGATTTCAGCAGCAGAGGCGCTGATGCAGATTTAGGAAAGAGTAGAGTGATTCTGGCAGCAGCGTTTAGGATAGATTGTAGGGGAGACAGGTAAGAGGCAGGAAGTCCGGACAGCAGGAGGTTACAGTAATCGAGACGGGAGAGAATGAGGGCCTGAGTCAGGGTTTTAGCAGTGGAGCAACAGAGGAAAGGGCGTATCTTTGTGATATTGCAGAAGAAAAAGCGTCAGGTTTTAGATACATTTTAGATGTGAGAGAGGAGTCGAGTGTGACCCCTAGGCATCGTGCTTGCGCGACTGGGTGTATGACTGAACTTCAAACAGTAATGTGGAAGGAGGTAGTGGGGCCAAGTTTGGGAGGAAGTATGAGGAGCTCTGTTTTAGCCATGTTATGTTTAAGTCGGTGGGGGGCCATCCAGGATGATATCGCAGAGAGACATTCAGAAACTTTGGTCTTTACAGCAGGTGTAAGGTCAGGGGTTGAAAAGTAAATGTGTGTGTCGACATCATAGAGGTGATATTTGAACCCAAGAGATGTGATCTAGGTCACCTAGAGAGAGTGTGCACAGAGAAAAGTGGAGAGGTCCCAGGACAGAGCCCTGGGGTACCCCCACAGAGTGGTCAATAGAGGAGGAGGAGGAGGTGTTAGCAGAAGAGACGCTGAAAGTACGATGGAGCGGTAAGAGGAGATCCAGGATAGAGCTTTGTTATCAGTGCGTGTGTGTGCGTGTGCGTGTGTGTGTAAGAGAGATAGGGGGGTGTCTCTTACCTTTTCTGGAGTGACCCTCCTCCTGCAGCATTGTGACTCAATTTCAAATGACGCCGCGATGTCATATGGTGATGTGTTGCCATGACGATGTTAAATGCTTCTCTCTTTCAATCTGAAATTCCCAAGCCTTTTTATTCCCTTTTCCCAATTTTCCAACTCTATCTGTCCATAAAATCTGTGAATTGACTGTATAACTCTGTTCATTTAATGTAACCATGTATTGTTATAACTCTGCGCCCAGGACATACTTGAAAACGAGAGGTAACTCTCAATGTATTACTTCCTGGTAAAACATTTTTATAAAAAAAAATGTGACATCAGGTGGCAATGCGATGTCAAATGACACTGTATCGCTGCAGGAAGAGGGCCACTATTCATGGAATCGCTCGGGCTGTTATGTATCTGCAAGCCGTCTCGTAATATTATAATTAATAGTAACTACAATTAAAATAATTAATAATTGCAAAACCAATTAATAATAAAATCAGTACCCAATGCACACGTCTCTGCACCTTTTCTTTTTTTGTTAAAGTAACAAGGAGATCACACTGGGGGTTTGAACCAGGCTCTGCTGCAATGTTATTGTTTATTTATTCACTGTGCCACTCCTTCCACACAGAGTAGCAATGTGAAATCAGCAGTGTACTCAAAGGCATATTGCCCAATTAGCTCCCTACTGACACCCCCCATCAAACACTCACTTCATAAACCCTGCACGTCTCTGCCAACATTGAACTCAAATGTTCATATTTGGCAATCGAAAACATTTGTTTAATAGTACAGCTGGCATAAGTGTTTTAACCTTCTGTCATTATTCATCCGCAACCAAAGTAGAAATATCTTGTTGGTCACAATTGGTGCATACATATATATTGAAATTTGCTATATTGCAGGAGGCATATACATTTTCAAGATTATTAACGCCACATGTTTCAACATAATACACATGGTGCACACTCTGTTTAGACATAAGGGAAAACGTATGCCTAGTTAATTGTTAATATGGGAAATATGTTGCTTGTGTAACGGTGCTTCCCCCACCCGGTGGGAGATCTGGCCATTACTACGTATGTGGTGCATGATACCTGCTGTTAACAGGAGGGCTGAGTTGTCTGCCAATGGCAGTGGGGACACAGGACTAGGCTTCTGGGGTTCATACGCTACATATCTTTAGCAGTGCAGTGCCTCTATCTGCCGTAGGCTCCAGGGAACTGAAGATGATCTCACACGGTAGAACCCATTACCTCTCCCCCCAGTAAGATCACACACCAGGCCGGAGATATAATAATAGGAACTCTGTGCAGCACAGTACATGGCAGGGTTCTGCCCAATGCAGCAACTGTCAGCTACTCACTGAAGGATGGTCCCTGGACCTTCACTACAGGCCAAGGGCACCCGCAGCAATCCCAGCTCTTCTCTGCCCCTCTAGCAGGGACAGAGGTATAGTACACGCTCACTCTCCCCCAGAGGGAAGAGGACCAGAGAAGGCCCAATAGTCAGGCTCTTGGTTTTGTGACCTGCCTCTCTCAAGGAGATAGAGGCAGTACTGAATTTTGGACGGCCCTTAAGTACAGCCAGGAGGAGGGCACCAGATCCTGATCATGATTGGACATGCTCAGGCCTGATGTCACCCCTCCCACGGTCACTCAAGTGCAGCACCAATGAGGGGGAAACCCCCATGCTGACCACTGGCAGGCCTGCTCTTACCGGGGCTTACTGCCAGGAGAAGGACAGATTAGTATCCATAAATGGCATGGCTATACTTGTTTGCAATGCTACTCATTTGTGAGAATGTACACAATGGTTACCCACATATTTTTGGAGTAATGTTGCGATTGATTTGTTCCCCTGCGTTAATTGTAAATTTGTATCTATTACTGTTGATGAATAAGAATGTACTGTAATGTGATAAAAAAAATTATACCAGCTCAAAAGTTTCCATCAAAAATGTATTGTGAACCTCCGATCTTTACGACCATTTTTGTATTGTATTTTAGGGCAAGTTGCTTTTGCTGTTACAGCTGGTGGAACAGCTGTTGTTGCTGTGACATCAGCCATTGTTGGGGCAACATGCATCGATTGGGCAACAGGCATCGGCGGGGCAATAGACAATGCCTGGGGGACTTTCAAAAGAACTATTCATCCCAAGGGCAGTACAAAGGACACAGGGTCATCCCTTATGGTTGGAGGAAAGGAGATTTCACCAGCAACAAAGGAAAGGGTTCTTTACAGTAAGGGTAGTTAACATGTGGGATTCATTACCCATGGAGACTGTGATGGCAGATACAATAGATCTCTTAAAAAAAAGGTTGGACATCTTTTTTAGAAAGGAAAGAATACACGGATATACCAAATAAGTAAACATAGGAAGTATGTTGATCCAGAGGGTACTCTGATTGCCAATGTTGGAGTCAGGAAGGAATGTATTTTTCCCACTTATGAGACATCATTAGATAATGTTTAACTGGGGTTTTTTGTTTCCCTTCCTCTAGATAAAAATAATCTGAATACAAATATAGGATAAGTATCTGTCAGGGAGAACAGTGATTATATTCTTAGCTCCCTTGTCCTTAATCAGGGTTAATGACAACATTACATTACAACGCAGCTTAAACAAACATCTGCCAGTTAAATGTTTATAATTGATCATTTACTACACTTGAAAAACTGCTTACGTCTAATGCAGACATATTAGGGTGCTACTAGTGTTAGGAGTAATCCCAAATTAGTCATAAGAGACCATTACAAAAATGTTGTCAGTATAAACTTTATTATATGATACATTAAATGGCATAAAATACTGTAATTTGGGAAGGATATCAGTTAGCAAGAAACGTATGTTTGTTGCTTTCATTTCTTTTTGTCTTTGCAAACTCTTAGATATACAGTAGCAAGTTTCACTTCCAGTTTGATATAAAAGAATGTGCTACTGGACATTTCACTGTGTAGCCCTTTTTGTGACTGCCTGCACTAAGGAACTACGGGTGTTGCATGTACCTGTGGCTTCAGGAGCTCTGAGCCTCCGCTGTTTGGGAGCCTGGGGTCATACCCTTACCTATCACGGTGCAGCGCCTCCACTTGCCCAGGATCCCCATGATAGAGAATATACCCTAAGCAAGAACATAACAACCGTATTGTGCAACAGCAACCTTTTATGTATTATGCATACTGAACGGAATAAATGCAGAATATATATCTTAACGTTACACACACACAGTGGCTCGGCCACACCTTATCAGGGATAATGTTCTGTACACAGGTGGCTCTGCCACTCTCCCTAGGAGTATGTCCTATAACCAGTATCTGTATTGTACCATATGATTTCACACTGATGTCCCAATTAGTTAGTGGGAGGCGGGATCAGCGCCTGTTGACCGGTGTAGGTGCACTTGTAGACAATGATACCTTCCAGTCACTGCGATGACCGCCACACTCCACACAGGGTCCTTAGCGTTGTTCCAGCCTTTCGCCGACACTCCGTTATGCTGCGCCGTCTGTATCCAATCCAAGATGGCGACCGCAGCTCCGCAACTCAAACCGCACTAAAGGGAAACGTCCCTAACAGCTATGGCCGTCCCTACAAAACGGCACCCTACGATGACAGGGGAATGCTCCTCGGGCCTGGGGAATGTCTCTCACCTAAGCGGGAAGGTCACTGACCCTCCGCTCACGCACACGAGGTTCCGCCAACCTCCTCCTTCACCTCCCTCTCGTGTCTGACCCACCGCCCACACGCATCCTGTTCCTCTAACCAGAGTCTCGCACCCGATTGGTCCTCAGCCTCAGCTGACTCTCTCACAGTTCAGAGTTCAAAGTGCAACCCCCAAAGTCCCTCCAGATTGGTTGCCTTTCGCGCGCTTCCCTCGCGCATGCGCAGCCTGACTTTTCACGCAGTGACCTTGCTGGCAAAAGAACAGTATGGCACTTCCTATGTAAGTGACAGCGCGGAATCTATATATATATATACACATCCTTACATTCTCCCCTCTCCAGAATCCAACGTCCCGCTGGACTACCTAAACAACATATATGAACTATTTACACAGCCCTCTCTTTCCTAAATTAGGTTACACATTTCGTTGAACAGTACCATCATAGCTTGCATTCTATGCCGAGCCCACTGCTGAGCCTCATAATGGGGTGCCCCAAATTGATCGTATGCCATTCGCATAGGAGGCTGACTGGTTCTTTGACTTCGCCTAGGTTGATCCTCCTCTGCTTCCTCTGCAGAGTGCCCAGTCTCAACCGGTATTTCCATCTCTACCCTTGAGGGGTTTTCAGCATTGGTACAGTCTCTCTGGGGTGTGAAACATGGACTTTGTGGATCTAGGGGCTGACTCACTGGAGTCAAATGGTCAATGTTCGGGCCAAGAGGCTCTTTACCCGTAGCTCCTTCGGGAGATGCCCCCACGGCCGGAAGGCCCCTTTGAGAGGTTCCTTCCATTGGATCCTCAGAGGTGGCAATTTTTACAGTCTCTGGGCCATCCTCTGTGTGTTCAACTTCTCCATCTATGGGCGTGGCTGGAACTTCCAATTCGTCAGTCCCTACTTGAGGTATGGGAAGTAGATGATTCCTATGCCACACTTTTACGCGGCCTTCGGAATCCTTGATCCGATACACAGGAAGGCCAGGCATCTGTGACTCCACCTCATACACACCTTCCCGCCACCGGTCCGCCAATTTATGTTTCCCAGGAACACCTAAGTTGCGTAAGAGGACCGCGTCCCCAGGGTGAATTTCCTTGTGACGTACTTTGTGATCGTAGCATCTTTTATTTCCCGCATTCAATTGCGCTGTCGTTCGTTCAGCCAATTTATAGGCCAGCTGTAAACTGTCCCTTAGCCACTGTACATATCGAAAATGCGTTCTGTTGGATACCCCATCGGTAGATATCCGCAGCCGTACATCCACCGGTAACCGGGCTTCCCTTCCAAACATCAAAAAGTACGGGGTATACCCGGTGGACTCATGTCGGGTACAATTATACGCATGTACCAACGCCTCGACGTGTTTACTCCACTCCGTCTTCTGCGGGCTCGTCAGAGTTCCTAACATATCTAACAAAGTGCGATTGAACCGTTCGGGCAAGGCATCCCCTTCGGGGTGGTACGGGGTAGTACGCGACTTGGCAATGTTCAGTAGTGTGAGCAACTCCCGTATCAGTGTACTCTCAATATCCCTGCCCTGATCAGAGTGAAGACGATTGGGTAACCCATAGTGAATGAAATATTTCTCCCACAGTACTCGGGCCACCGTTACGGCCTTCTGGTCCTTCGTAGGGAACGCTTGGGCGTACCTGGTGTAGTGGTCAGTGATCACGAGAACATTACTAACGCCCCGACTGTCGGGCTCGATACAGAGAAAATCCATACACACCAAATCCATGGGGCCCGAGCTCTTCAAGTGTGCCATGGGGGCCGCCCTGGTGGGCAGTGTCTTCCTTTGTAAGCTGCGATTACACCTCCGACAATGCTGCTCCACGGACTCCCTCATTCTAGGCCAATAGAACCTATCCTGTAGTAGCCCAAATGTCTTGTCAATGCCCAGGTGGCCATGGTCATCGTGAAGGGCCCGAAGGACTAGGGTTCTCAAGCGTTCCGGCAAAAACAGCTGACGCCGATCGGGATGGTTATGATAGGGTATCACCCGATATAACAAACAATTGTCTATTTCGAACTTCCCAAACTCATTCGACAGGAGTTTCACCAAGTTTTTGGGGGCTCGCTTCAGTATAGAAGGGTTATCTTGTTGTACCGCTTGACGGGCTAGCTCCACTATGGGGTCTTGAGTTTGATAATGCACTAGATCCCTCCACGAGATGATATTATCTTCAGTGATATTCATCCCTTCTCGACCTTGATAGGCCCGAGGAATGGCCCGCGAATGACATCCCAACGAGTCAACAACCCGTAATTCCGAGAATGCTACTTGGTCGTCAACTACCGCAGCCACGGAGCAGAGGGCACGAATCCCGGGACCCGGTATCTCTTCCCAGACTTCCTCATCAGGGGTGGATTGAAGGCCAGGCCGACGAGACAGGGCGTCGGCACCTATGTTGGTGGGTCCGGGTTTGTATTTAAGGTTGAACCTGTAGTTGGCTAGAGCAGCTAACCAACGGTGCCCCGTGGCGTCTAATTTGGCGGATGTATTTATATAGGTCATGGGGTTGTTGTCCGTACGTACTTCGAACTGTACCCCATACAGGTAGTCATGCAGCTTGTCCACCACAGCCCATTTTAGAGCCAAGAATTCCAGTTTATGGACCGGATAGTTCTGTTCGCTAGGGGTCAAGCTTCGGCTCGCATAGGCCACCGGACGTAGCCCGGTCTCATACTTCTGATGCAGTACCGCTCCTAACCCGCTAAGGCTAGCATCGACATGTAGGACATATTCTCGTTCTGGATCCGCATAGGCCAAGACGGGAGCCTGAGTGAGGCTGGTTTTTAAGTTCCGGAAGGCCTGTTCACATTCCGGGGTCCATGTCTCCCCAAAGGGCGTCTGCGCCGTGATTCCCTTCCTCTCGGTTTCTCCCGGATATACCTTTAGAAGATCGTTCAATCGCTTGGCCTTGCTAGAATAGCCCTCAACGAACCGGCGATAATAGCCACAAAATCCCAAGAAGGACCGCAACTCTTGGACATTATGGGGTCTAGGCCAATTCCCCACCGCCTCTATCTTCCCTGGGTCGGTGGATACTCCATCAGCCGATACAATATGCCCCACATACGTCACGGAGGATCGACAGAACTTGCATTTGTCCAGAGACAGTTTTAGACCCTCCCCCTGAAGTCTGTCCAGCACCTTCATCAGCCTCTCGGAGTGCTCCTCTAGAGTCCGCCCGAACACTATAATGTCGTCCAGGTACACCAAGCATTCTCGCGGGTTCAGATCTCCGAGGGTTCTTTCCATTAATCTCTGGAACGTGGCCGGAGCCCCACAGATCCCTTGTGGCATGCGGGTAAATTGGTAAAATCCTAATGGGCAGATGAAGGCCGTTTTTTCTTGGTCTTCCTGGCCCATGGGTACTTGGTAGTACCCGGACCTGAGATCGAGCACACTGAACCATTTGCTTCCCGTCAGAGCGTTCAGGAGGTCCTCGATTCGGGGCAGTGTATACTGATCGGGGATGGTACGGGTGTTCAGGGTTCGGTAATCCACACAGAGGCGGACCGTCCCGTTCTTCTTGCGGACTACCACGATGGGTGAGGCGTAAGTTCTCCGAGATTCTTGCACGATGCCAGCCGTTTCCATCTCGGCGAGTAATCTCCTCACTTCTTCGACATCCCTGGGGGCAAGCCGGCGGGAGCGCTCCCGGAAGGGGGTAGCGTCGCTCATTCGGATGGTATGGTGGGCACTGCGACTGCACCCCACATCCATATCACTAGTGGAGAACACACTCCTTCGGTCGTGTAGCTCGGCCCGCAGTCTCTTCCTCCATTCATCCGGGAGCGGCGAGTCGCCGAAGTCAAATTCCAACAATGAATCAGAGGTAGTAGGGGAGCACCTAGATTGTTTCGTCGAAACCTCCTCCTCGGGAGTCACAGGGTATATTCTTCCCAGCGTCTGCCGCCGGTCAATAGTCATGGGATACGGGGAGATATTCTGCACGTACACCCAGGTGCGACTCGGAATCTTCCCGGGCCATTTCTTTACGGAGGCCAGTACTTTGTAGCCCAACCGTTGTTCGTCTTGGGCCACACTTTCCACGGTGAAGAGTTGATCCTCCGACCGTCGTCGGGGGTAGTGGCAAGCAGCGACCATCATTCGTCCTTCCCCCGGGGGAATTTGAGTCAGCCCCCATTCTTGGCTGTAAAGTACGCCATACTCCTCTTCAGTCGCAATTTTACCGCAGACCTCTTGGAGGGCGGGGCAGGCTGCTAGGGCCAGCAGCGGGGCTTCTCCCGCTTCTTGCAAAAACTGGCGGAATACCGCGCGCACAATGTCAGCGTTGGTCCCCAAGATGATTGGGGCGGTGGGGTGGTCCTGAGGTTCGGGGCACACCAAGGCCTCCACTTCCATGGGGTGATGTTTACCAGTGTTCAGCTGGAGAATATCTAACTGTACCTTTACTACTCCGTCTATGGGGTAATCCTCATGACTCAATCCCCGTAGTCGCAAGGCATCCGCAGATAGCAACGGCAATTGTTGTAGGTGTTGGTCGTAGAAGGGCCGGTATACGATGGTCACTTGGGATCCCGTATCCAACAATGCGGCGGCGTAGATGCCCTCGATAACTACCCGAATAATGGAGGCGGGGCCAATTCGGTGGCTCTGAGAGGGCGGTGATGCCTTTTCATCCTCCAGGGTTTGGCACGGCATTGACTGCGCCGGTCGGGACGACGTCTTCCGCAAGGTGGGGCAGCGGGCCCGTAAATGTCCCATCTTTCCGCATGCGTAGCACTGCATTTGGCTGAGGTAATCCTCGCCTCTCCTGGTTGGTGAACTTCGCCCGGTCGGGGGACGAGATCTGGGTGTCACTGAGGTAGTGACATCCTCGGGGTCGGGATCCCCAGCTTCGGGCACGTCGGCCTTGTGTTCCACTTTCTTGACTTCCTTACTCCCGGGCTGTGGCTTCTTCCCGGTGGCTAGGTCACGCCCTAACAACACCGTCTCGTGCGCTTGGACCCGATCCATTAGGTTGTGAAACGACAAGGCTTGTCCGGGCGTTAGGCAGCTACTGACCCGCACCGACACGGGGTGTAGGGGTAGGAGGCCCCTCAACAGCTGAGTGGTGCGTAATCCGTTGGCTTCTATCCTTGGCAACACGCCTTTCCTCACCAGATTCCATAGGTCCAGGTGTAGTCGCCTGAGAAAATCGGATACCATTTCCCCTTCCTTCTGGGCTAACGCATGGAATTTGGCCATCAAAGCATACGTATCCACCGGGGCTCCATACGCCTTTGTCAGGCAGTAGATGAGATCTGCCGCATCAGCTTCCGGATTGTCATCTCGGTAGTAGTGCACCATGTGGGACGCGGGGGGCCGTAAGCACTCAACGATGCGCTGTCTGCGGACCGCGTCCGTGCAGGTCCATTCAGGCAGTACCTGTTCGGTATGATCCAACCAGTCCTCTATCCCT
Organism: Ascaphus truei; assembly: GCF_040206685.1. Lineage (NCBI taxonomy): Eukaryota > Metazoa > Chordata > Amphibia > Anura > Ascaphidae > Ascaphus > Ascaphus truei. The sequence continues at coordinate 319,131,259 of NC_134485.1, read as the reverse complement.
ACTTCCCCTTGGGGCGTGGGTTTCTCACCGGAGAAAGCCTTTAACTTCCTGTACTGGAGCGACTGGGTGGTGTTGTGGAGAGCGGCTGCTATGGCGGGAATAGAGGTGTCTCCCGGTAAGCTATCCCCGACTGCGGGGTAAGTGTCCAATCTTGATAAGCTAAGTCGGTTGAGGCCAGACCGCAGGCCGGACGGAGTGGATGAGGAGCCTAGGCTCAGGGCTGCCGGCCAGCGAGGGTGCAGGCCACGGTCAGGGGAGTGGTCTGGGCCTCCGGTCGCGGCACCTACAGCGGGTGTATACTCTCTCTGTGGGGTGGAAGTGGCCAGGGGCGCAGGGGTATCCGCCTGGACTATGGGGCAGTGCACCCCCGGGGCCTCGGGCAGCTGCAGTATACGGGGCAAGGCCTCGGGGCATATATCTGGTCGCGGTCATAGAAATGGTCTTGTACTTGGGCATTGTCCAGGAGCGGAAGCTTTCGGACCTGCTCGGTCACAGTGCCTAACGAGATCGTGGCGGGGACATGGCCCAGCGCGAAAGCACGATTCAAGGGAATTCCGCGCCGCTGGGCCCACTTGCGCACCTCGAGCGCCGAGGGCACCGACATGATGTGGGTTGGTTGCACAATAGCGACAAAAAAAAAATGTGGGGGCATCCCAGGTCAAGAATCTCAGCAGCGCCTCCAAATGTAGCCCTTTTTGTGACTGCCTGCACTAAGGAACTACGGGTGTTGCATGTACCTGTGGCTTCAGGAGCTCTGAGCCTCCGCTGTTTGGGAGCCTGGGGTCATACCCTTACCTATCACGGTGCAGCGCCTCCACTTGCCCAGGTTCCCCATGATAGAGAATATACCCTAAGCAAGAACATAACAACCGTATTGTGCAACAGCAACCTTTTATGTATTATGCATACTGAACGGAATAAATGCAGAATATATATCTTAACGTTACACACACACAGTGGCTCGGCCACACCTTATCAGGGATAATGTTCTGTACACAGGTGGCTCTGCCACTCTCCCTAGGAGTATGTCCTATAACCAGTATCTGTATTGTACCATATGATTTCACACTGATGTCCCAATTAGTTAGTGGGAGGCGGGATCAGCGCCTGTTGACCGGTGTAGGTGCACTTGTAGACAATGATACCTTCCAGTCACTGAGATGACCGCTACACTCCACAAAGGGTCCTTAGCGTTGTTCCAGCCTTTCGCCGACACTCCGTTATGCTGCGCCGTCTGTATCCAATCCAAGATGGCGACCGCAGCTCCGCAGCTCAAACCGCACTAAAGGGAAACGTCCCTAACAGCTATGGCCGTCCCTACAAAACGGCACCCTACGATGACAGGGGAATGCTCCTCGGGCCTGGGGAACGTCTCTCACCTAAGCGGGAAGGTCACTGACCCTCTGCTCACGCACACGAGGTTCCGCCAACCTCCTCCTTCACCTCCCTCTCGTGTCTGACCCACCGCCCACACGCATCCTGTTCCTCTAACCAGAGTCTCGCACCCGATTGGTCCTCAGCCTCAGCTGACTCTCTCACAGTTCAGAGTTCAAAGTGCAACCCCCAAAGTCCCTCCAGATTGGTTGCCTTTCGCGCGCTTCCCTCGCGCATGCGCAGCCTGACTTTTCACGCAGTGACCTTGCTGGCAAAAGAACAGTATGGCACTTCCTATGTAAGTGACAGCGCGGAACCTATATATATATATATACACATCCTTACAACTGCATAATTGGGATTCAGTGCCTCTGCTTTAGGCTGCGGTCCCAGTGCGTTCTACAGTGCACGCCTCGCTGTGCGCACAAGCACCGCCCCCAAATCTTTCCTGGCCAAGTACAAGTGTCGGCGCGCATTTAGCAGCCACGCAGTACTGCAAGTTTTCTTACATACAATTTTTTTGTATGTGGAACTTGCGACAGAGGCGTGGCCATGCCCCCGCCGGCGGTTCAGCCAATGAGGGCGAACCAACCGCGTGAGGTCATGACCACGCCCCTGCAAAACCCCACCACGCCCCCTCCCATCGCAAACTCTCTCTCCCAGGACGTGATCTGCAGTGAAGCGCTGTGCACGCGCCGCCCTCCCCCCCACCCGCCGGGCGCGCATGCTACAGAACGCACTGGGAGCGCAGCCTTACACGTAATGGTTGTATTATTGGATGAGCGAGCAAATGTACAAAGCGAAGACAACTAGAGTTGTGGACACTTTGGGTGTGTGTTTTTCCATCTGGTTTTTTTTTGTGTGTTCTCTCTCCACAGGCCAAACGCCTTGATTGATCCTGCTGAAATGTTGGGGGTACCTTTCTGTCATCCTAATTTAGATCTGCAAGAAGTTTCAACCAAATGGGTGCAGCCCCCAAGTGATAAAAAAAAAAAAATTAAACTGTACATCTCATCAATCAGATTCTTGATACAACACAGTAACAAACAGCACTGTACAACAGCAACCTGTAGATTTACTTTGACATCTAGGTGGCAGAGATAATTAGTCACTGCACAATAGGTTTTTGATTGGTTTTCCGCAGTACCCACAGCGTCCGTATAACTGTTCATATATCACGGCCTACTTGAGTATAATGAATTTTGTGTTATTTTCTGTTTTCAACTTTCGGAGAGTTAGTTGCGAATAAGATTCTCAGTGTTAGGCCTCGGCCATGTTCCCTGCATGGTGGCGGAAGCGCGCTAACGCGCGCTCCCACTCAGCACTGAGCCCCTACAGCCGCAATTAGAGTGGCTTTAGTAGGGGCTCACCTATGCTTCCGCAAGCGCGCGGAAGCGCAGGTCTTAGGGGAATTTAAAATTCCCCCGCTTGCCGGCGCGACAGGCCGGTCACATGAGCGGTTCGCCCAATGAGGGCGAACCAGCTCCGTGACGTCACTGGCCCGCCCCCGGCCAGTGACGTGCCCGCCCCCGGCCTGCCCCCTGACGGCCCCCTGACAGCACGTGCGGTAAGCAACTGCTTTCCCTGAGCCTCAGCGCGCCTCAGCGAGCAAGCAGGGAGCCTGGCCGAGGCCTTACAGGGAAGTGTTTTTCAGGTTGTGATACTGTATATTAAACATATTTTTTTTTTCAAGTCGCAATAATGTGAGCGTTAAAGTGGTATTCAGTATTTACATTTGTGTTTGACTTCAAGACAGGGCTTGATCGTTGTGACAGACAACAGCCGTCTTTCTGGACACGTTCTTTAACATGCCTACGACTGTCAGTGGAAACCAGGCTTATTAATACTGTAGGTTCGCATAATACCACACAATAGTGTGAGAATTAAATTGACCAGACATTACTGTTTTAAACTGAAGTTTCAGAATACTAGGACAATTTGATGACAAAATCCACAAATTGATGTTGTTTCACGTTTTGTTTTGCCCGTGCTTCATTCCGTGTTATGAATCGTTGTTCTATTAGGTTTACTTTAAAAAGTAAGGGGAATCCTGGGAAAGGTTTGAGCTTAAAGCACAAAGTGAATGCGCAGGGACTTTACTAATTCAATCAATAGTAAAAGTCCCATGTTTGCTAAAAACTGCAGTAAAAAAATATATATATATAAACGAGTTATCATAGACTGCATTTCTAAAGAGGGCTCAAATGGATTACTCAATAGCAATATAATTGTTCTAACAAAGCGATTTAATGGATGGCCCATTATTATTGTTGAAACGTTGTCCCCAACTCAATATGCTGTAACAGCATCTTCCCTTTGTTCATAAAGATTTTAGCTCCATCAATATAAATTAAATCTTTATAAAGGGAAGATAGCTTTTTGTTCTAACACTTAGGGGGCTATGCACTAAGCTCCGAGCTTTCGCGCTGGCCTGAAGCCGGCGTCACATGGTATTTCAGCCAATCAGATTTTGGGAACCAATTCCACACTCTGATTGGCTGAAATACCATGTGACGCCGGCCATCTTGGATTTCGTGACGTCATCTTAAAGGCAAATGAAGCACAGCCATTCTGATTGGCTGACATCATTCCTTTTAAATGACGTCATGTCAAAAAAAAAAATTAAGTCGGAACATGGTTTGAACAGCCAATCAGGTGGCTGTTAACCATTTTGAGGCTAAATGTGACGTCACAAGCCCTATTTAAGGCCGTGACGCCTCATTTGAGCCCAAGAAGCCGACGAGACAGCATCGGCTGGGATTTAACATGGGGTATTTTGGATTGACAGATGAAGAAAGAAGATAAAGAAGAACAAGAACTGGTTACAGATGAAGATAGAAGAATGTGATTAAAGAAAGAAAAAAGAAGATTGGGGTACCTGAGCCGGATCTTCATGGCGGATGGCATCGGATGCTGTTGGAGGCCTTCAAGGTACGTGAGCTTCCTGTTTCCCCGGGAGTCGGAGGGCCACCGCTTCTAATGGTAAGTGATATATTGAATGTTTGTAAATGTCTCTTTTTACAGGTTTCTTCATTGGGTGTGTTTTTTGAATTTTTGGGGGAGGCACATTGACTGATAATATATTAATCTGTACCACTTTAGGGTACAGATTAATACATTATTATGACAATATTTGGGCGGCATTTCTGGCTTGGTATTGCTGTTGGTTTTTTTAATGTCAGTTTCTTAGGTGGATGTCATTGTTTTTTTTTCATGCTTAATGTAATAAAATGTTTGCGACTGGTGTTCGTTTGTAGTTAATGTTGTATTATGTTGGCTAATGCATTTTATGGTTCTTTGAGAGATTGTTTGAATGTATTTCTTTGTCTTTTAATGTTACATTCATTAATGTTGTTGTAATTAATTGGTTTGATTGGTGAGTGTTACTATTCATTTTGAGTTGGTTTAGGAATTAATTGGTTTCATTGGTTAATGGTTTAATTAATTCATTGTTGATGTTGCTATTGCTTGTATTGATTGGATTAGATGGCTACTGTTTTTATTGACTTTATTTAGGTATGCTAATGCAGTGTTTAATAATGGGCAAATAATCTATTATCCATATCTGGATAATAGTTATTTTTCACATTATTGTACTGTATGTGTTAGGGCGGTGTATTTAGTTAGAAATAATGTTTAGTATTTTTGTTGGCACAACATTGGTACCGCAGGCCCGCGGTACCCTGGGACTCCCGCTGGGACCCCGGGACGGCCGCGGGGTCAGCCGGGGACACCCACGCAACACTCGGCCTCCCTCGGGGACCCCTGCGGGGTCAGCCGGGGACACCCGCCGGCCTGTTGTATTGGTTTTGCGCATGCAAAAAGGTAAACAAAGAATTTTTTCTAAGTCCAGCTTTTTTTATCACCTGCCTTTAGCTGGTGAGCTTTATTCAGCGCAACTTTAACGTACGATCAGTTTGCGTGGCTTAGTGAATCCCGCAGAAGGGCAGGATTCAGCGCAAACAGCTGATTGTACGATAAAATTTCAAGGAAAAGCCCGTTTTAGAGCGCAAAGTGCCTGTTTGCGCGGCTTAGTGCATAGCGCTCCATGGAACTTCACGTTCTAAAAGCACTTTGCGCTCTTAAAACGACTTATCACTGCTTAGTGCATAGCCCCCTTAAAGCTGCAGTTCAAGCAATGTCCTACTTGTATGTTGTTTTAATAAATCTGTTCTGTACTATGAGAAAATACTTGCAGCATATAAAAAAAAAATTTAAGACATTATTTTTAATATTTTTTTTCATTGTGTTTACAAACATTAAACAACAACATTACAATATTGGAAAAAATAATTTAAAAAAAAACAAGGAAAACCGAAAAACATACTTTTGCACAAAATAGTTTTTAGTATTGCTCATCATACTTATAATTTCAAAATTCGACACATTAACACAAATAATAATAACAAAAAGAAAAAACAGATAATAGCATTTTCAAAGACTAACATCAAAGCTATCACCACACAGCCTCCTAACATAATCTGGCATAAAACTCTCCATTCACCATCGCCCCATCAACAATATACAATCATATTTCCTCAAGGGCAAAATTATCTGTGACCTATCGCAATCAGTCTGAGGAGACGCAAGTCTGTATGATTGAATCCCTATCTTGTTGCGACATAGTATCGTACTTTTACCATTTAAAAAAGAATTCATTCATATATTCATTTCACCATCACTGTTTGCCTTACTGCACGCAAGACATTCTCTGCTAGCCTTAGGACATTGGGCCTCATGCAGCAAGCGCCGAAAAAGTGCTCTCGGCAGGGGTTCAATATCGGCATGATTTTGGCGATTTGCCCTCGCAGTATTCAGGAAGGGCCGAATCCCTGGCGAATCACTGCGAAAGCAAAACGCAGAGTAGCCGGTGGCGAGACAGTCTGTCTCCCGATAACCTGGCGATACGCCGTCCCCTGCCGATATGTGTTTGCAGCAGAGAGAGATCCGCGACTCTCTCTGCGCAAACATCGGCAAAATAAAAATGTATCAAAACAATTTTTATTCATAGTGTACATATGCAGGGGGTCTCCGGAGCTGAACCGCATTAGTTTCAGGTCCGGGGACCCCCTGCTTCCCGAGATACAGGCCCCTTTATGAGGTGCCGGTATCCCTCTGCATTTAAATGTCCCGATCACGTGACCACGGAATGTAAACAAAGCAGAGGGATACCGGCACCCCATAAAGATACCTGTATCTCGGGAAGCAGGGGGTCCCCGGACCTAAAACCAAAGCAGTTCAGCTCCGGAGACCCTCTGCACATTTACACTATGAGTAAAACACACATATAAATAAACAATCATTCCTTACCTTTGCGGCTATCTGCTATGGTAATGAAGCAGCATTAATGTATTTTTAATAATAGAGTACGGGAGCAGGGGGTCCCCTGAGCTGAACCACATTGAATTGTGGATCAGGGACCCCCTGCTTCCCGAGGTTACAGGCCATGGTATGGGTCATCGGGTGCCAGTGTCCCCGCCATCTTTATAGAGCCCACGTCGCGTCTTGGACGCTATAAAGATGGCGGCGACATTGGCCTCCGATGCCCCATACCGGGGCCTGTAACTCGGGAAGCAGGGGGTCCCTGAGCCACAAATCAATGCGGTTCAGCTCAGGGGACCCCCTGCTCCCGCACAATATTATTAAAATACATTAATGCTGCTTCATTACCATAGCGGATAGCCGCTAAGGCAATGAAGGGGTGAAGGCATAATAGCATGTTTATTGGGGACAATTGCCCCCAATAAACATTGCCATAAACAACATACACCCCCTGTGCCCCCAACAACCCCTATACCCCCATTACATATATTACATTTTTGGGATGCACAGCAATGATACTAGAGGCCGACGGTGGCCCTCGGGTTTTCCCTGCAGGCCTGCAGTACCAATTCTATGCCCCCCCCAAAAAAATCCAACAACACAAATACTTTACAATAAATACACCCCCCCCCCAACACATACAGTACAGTAATGTGCAAAATTACTATTATCCACATATGGATAATAGTGAATGTGCCCATTTTAAATACATAAAGAACAATAAATACATTAAATACATATTGCACTCACCCATGTCCGGCTGCCACGATGAAGGCCATCCTCATCTTCATAACCGTCCATGCCCCCTCCGATGCTGCAAAACATAAACCAAAATAAAAACATCCAATGTAATGTCCCCTAACCCCTTAATCACCATAGCGGTTATTAACCGCTACAGTCATTAAAGGGTTAACCCACCCTCACCCACCACTCGGGATGCCTAAATACCCTCCCCCACTACCACCCCACCCCGTGAGGCCTAACCACCTACACACACTACCCAGCCGGGAGGCCTACCCACATACCCTTGGGACCAATACCCCCTTCCACCACCCCCAGTACCTTCAATAAAAACAATACACAGCCGCACAATAAACATCGTTATATTTATTACATACATAACCAACCCCCTGTGCCCTCCCATAAATACATGATTTATTATTTTACATACAGGGTTAATACCCCAGGCCCACGGGAGTCCCCGGTGGGCCTGACGAGTCACCTCACAGACCTACAGTAGCCCAGCACCTGGTTTCAAACAGAGTCTGGAGGGCTGCAGGTGGTCCCCGCCAGGCACCATGGTCCACCAGGTGGTCACCGTGGGCCACAATGGGGTCCCCAGGGTAGGCCCATGGCTGTCTGGTGGGCCCCGGGTCAGACCCACAGGTGTCTGAGGGGCCTTGGGTGCTTCACACGGGGGTCTGGGGGCCCTCTGGTGGTCCCTACGGGTCCATGGTGCCTCCACAGATGCGGGGCCACCGGTTCTTCCCCGCAGGTGTCCCCCGTGGACCCGGCAGCCGTTTACCCGTGAGAAGTCCGAGGAGACCTCAGGTGGTCTCCATAGGTCTCCCCCAGACCTGAGGAAAAAAACATGTATGTAAAAATAAATAAACATGTCCTATACATTAAATTCATCAATCCCCCCCCAACACATACAGTACAATAATGTGCAAAATAACTATTATCCAGATACTGATAATAGATTATTTGCCCATTATTAAACACATTAAGTAGCATAATAAAAGAAATCAAGTTCTACTGACCTGATCAATATGAAGCCCCCTCGACAGCAAAATCCGTGTCCTCCGTTGCCAATAAAATACATAGCCAATATATTGCTATTACATTCTGATATCAATTAACTCCTTAATCACCTTATCGGATAATAACCGCAAAGGTAATAAAGGGGTTAACCCACCCTTCACCCATTCATTTGTACAGTGGCTTCATCATGCAACTAGATATATAATATATATATATATATATATATATATATATATATATATATATATAAAATCAAAAAATAAATAGATGATACCGTTCTGTGGCAAACGAAATGCTTTTATTTGTGCGAGCTTTCGAGATACACTGATCTCTTCTTCCGGCGATGTTACAATGCATGAAGCAAGCAAAAGCTATACTATAAACAGTGTCTATTGGAATGTTATCTGTGCTGGTCCTTCCCCCGGTGTGGATGTGTTTTATGGCTGGAGGTGTCAAAGGGTTCCTGAAAGCAAGTGATGAAAGAGTGTGTATGTGTATCAGTGTGAATTAACATGAATGGAGAGCCCACAGTATATACAGTGCTTTACAAAAGGTGTGTGTGGAGTGGGAGCAGATATAAATGGTGTGGGTGGGTGTGGAAATGTGAGAGTTAGTAGCATAACTAAAAGTGTGTGTGGATACTATGTGGTCCCTATTGGTGTATAGGGATGGAAAAACAAGGAGTATAAGTATGTGTGAGAGACAGCTGTGTGTGCATACATATAGCACAGTATGTAAAGACATGGCCTATAGCGCTCATGGGAAGAGAGTTCACTTGTGTCAGTAATGACTCATAAAATTTCGATCTCTGTTTAGGCCACTGCTAAGTGTCCCGAACAGTTGCATAAATTTGTATTCATGCAACCGTCTCTCTTTCGGTGTTTTAAGATTACCTTTGAGTATGGGAACCCTCAGATCGTTCATCTTATGGCCAGAGTCAGAGAAATGTTCGCCAACAGGACTGTCTCTTGTTCCGCATGTGATGCTGTGGCGGTGCAAGTTCATTCTCTGGTTTAGCCCCTGCCCTGTCTCACCTATGTAGCAGCCCCCTGGGCATTTCATGCACATGATGAGGTACACGACACTGCTGAATACTTTACTCCTCACCATAATATTCTTGAGATTCAGCAGTACAACTGAATGCGGGACAAAACCATGCCAGGACCCAAGATGCAAAACCTGCGCAATGCTCTACACAGCGGACACAATACAAATACCACACAGGAATCGGGAATACAAAATCAGAGGAAGGTTCACCTGTTCCTCCAGCAATGTCGTGTACCTCATCATGTGCATGAAATGCCCAGGGGGCATGGTGAGACAGGGCAGGGGCTAAACAAGAGAATGAACCTGCACCGCCACAGCCTCACATGCGGAACAAGAGACAGTCCTGTTGGCGAACATTTCTCTGACTCTGGCCATAAGATGAACGATCTGAGGGTTTCCATACTCAAAGGTAATCTTAAAACACCGAAAGAGAGACGGTTGCATGAATACAAATTTATGCAACTGTTCGGGACACTTAGCAGTGGCCTAAACAGAGATCGAAATTTTATGAGTCATTACTGACACAAGTGAACTCTCTTCCCATGAGCGCTATAGGCCATGTCTTTACATACTGTGCTATATGTATGCACACACAGCTGTCTCTCACACATACTTATACTCCTTGTTTTTCCATCCCTATACACCAAAAGGGACCACATAGTATCCACACACACTTTTAGTTATGCTACTAACTCTCACATTTCCACACCCACCCACACCATTTATATCCGCTCCCACTCCACACACACCTTTTGTAAAGCACTGTATATACTGTGGGCTCTCCATTCATGTTAATTCACACTGATACACATACACACTCTTTCATCACTTGCTTTCAGGAACCTTTTGACACCTCCAGCCATAAAACACATCCACACCGGGGGAAGGACCAGCACAGATAACATTCCAATAGACACTGTTTATAGTATAGGTTTTGCTTGCTTCATTCATTGCAACATCGCCGGAAGAAGAGATCAGTGTATCTCGAAAGCTCGCACAAATTAAAGCATATCGTTAGCCACAGAACGGTATCATCTATTTATTTTTTGATTATATATATATATATGTGGGAGACCTATGGAGACCACCTGAGGTCTCCTCGGACTTCTCACGGGTAAACGGCTGCCGGGTCCACATGGGGACACCGGCGGGGAAGAACCGGTGGCCCCGCATCTGTGGGGGCACCATGGACCCGTAGGGACCACCAGAGGGTCCACAGACCCCTGTGTGAAGCACCCAGGGCCACTCAGACACCTGTGGGTCTGACAGCCACGGACCTACCGTAGGGATCCCATTGTGGCCCACGGTGACCCGCGGAGACCACCTGGTGGACCATGGTGCCTGGCGGGGACCACCCGCAGCCCTCCAGACCCTGTTTGAAACCAGGTGCTGGGCTACTGTAGGTCTGTGAGGTGACCTGTCAGGCCCACCGGGGACTCCCAACGGGCCTGGGGTATTATCCCTGTATGTAAAATAATAAATCATATATTTATGGGGGGGCACAGGGGGTGGGTTATGTATTTAATAAATATAATGATGTTTATTGTGGGGCTGTGTATTGTTTTTATTGAGGGTACTGTGGGTGGGGGAAGGGGGTATTGGCCCCAATGGTATGTGGGTAGGCCTCACGGCTGGGTATTGGGTGAGTGAGGGTGGTTAGGCCTCACGGGGTGGGGGGGTAGTGGGGGAGGGTATGTAGGCCTCCCGAGTGGTGGGTGAGGGTGGGTTAACCCCTTAATGACTGTAGCGGTTAATAACCGCTATGGTGATTAAGGGGTTAGGGGACATTACATTGGCTGTTTTTATTCTTGTTTATGTTTTGCTGCATCGGAGGGGGCATGGAAGGTTATGAAGAAGAGGATGGCCTTCATCGTGGCAGCCGGACAAGGGTGAGTGCAATATGTATTTAATGTTTTTATTGTTCTTTATGTATTTTAAATGGGCAAATGCACTACACAGGCGGCACACTTTATTTGAGTGTGTCTCATTCCGCAAGCCGGGATATGTCCCGGCTTGCGAGCCGCACTCCCTCGGCGTGCCGCGCATCACCGATGCGCGGTCACGCGTCATCGGGTGCCTGTGCCGCCTGTACGCGTGCCCAGGGCTCCCCGAGGGAGCCCTGGTGTCGCGCGGATGTGAGGACGGCGGCGGGACATTCCGGGGGACCCGGCGGACCCGGTGAGGAGAGGGGGAAGCCCCGATCGGTGGGCCTCTCCTCCGAGGCTTCGGCGCGCCCGGGACATCCCGGCGCGCGCCAGGTTACTGTCGCGGCCGAGACCGGGCAAATGCTCAAATAAACTCGGCCGCGACAGTATTATCCATTTGTGGATAATAGTAATTGTGTCCATTACTATACTGTATGTGTTAGGGGGGGGGGTTATTTCTTTATAAGTATGTATGTGTTTTAAAATTAATTTGGGGGGGCACAGAATTGGTACTGCAGGGCCGCGGGTAACACCTGAGGGCCCCCGCCGGCCTATAGTATCATTGCTGTGCATATATGTACTGTATGTTAGGGGGGTATAGGGGTTGTTGGTGTAATAATGAATATGGGCTTAAAGTGCAGTCTATCAGCTTTAATTTGAGGGTATTCACATCCAAATTGGAGGAAGGGTTTAGGAATTACAATTTTGTAGCCCCCTATTTTTCAAGGGACCAAAAGTAATTGGACAATTGACTGAAAAGCTGTTTCATGGACAGGTGTGGGCTATTCCTTCGTTATTTCATCATCAATTAAGCAGGTAAAAGGTCTGGAGTTGATTCCAGGTTTGGCATTCGCATTTGGAAGTTGTTGCTGTGAACCCACAACATGCGGTCAAAGGAGCTCTCAATGCAAGTGAAACAGGGCATCCGTAGGCTGCAAAAAAAAAACCAAATCCATCAGAGAGATAGCAGGAACATTAGGAGTGGCCAAATCAAAAGTTTTGTACATTCTGAGAAAAAAAGAACGCACTGGTGAGCTCTGCAACACAAAAAGGCCTGGACGTCCACGGAAGACAACAGTGGTGGATGATCATAGGATCCTTTCCATGATAAAGAAAAACCCCTTCACAACATCCAGCCAAGTGAAGAACACTCTCCAGGAGGTAGGCATATCATTATCCAAGTCTGCCATAAAGAGAAGACTTCACGAGAGCAAATACAGAGGGTTCACCACAAGGTGCAAACCATTCATAAACCTCAAGATTAGAAAGGCCAGATTAGACTTTGCCAAACAATATCTAAAAAAAGCCAGTCCAGTTCTAGAAAAGCATTCTTTGGACAGATGAAACTAAGATCAACCTGTACCAGAATGATGGAAAGAAAAAAGTATGGAGAAGGCTTGGAACGGCTCATGATCCGAAGCATACCACATCATCTGTAAAACACGGTGGAGGCAGTGTGATGGCATGGGCATGCATGGCTTACAATGGCACTGGGTCACTAGTATTTATTGATGATGTGACAGAAGACAGAAGCAGCCGGATGAATTCTGAAGTGTATTGGGAAATATTGTCTGCTCAGATTCAGCCAAATTCAGTGAAGTTGATTGGGCGGCGCTTCACTTTACAGATGGACAATGACCCAAAACATACTGCGAAAGCAACCCAGGAGTTTTTTAAGGCAAAGAAGTGGAATATTCTGCAATGGCCGAGTCAATCACCTAATCTCAACCCGAGCGAGCAGGCATTTCACTTGCTGAAGACAAAATTTAAGGCAGAAAGACCTACGAACAAACAACAACTGAAGACAGCTGCAGTAAAGGCCTGGCAAAGCATCACAAAGGAGGAAACCCAGCGTTTGGTGATGTCCATGCGTTCCAGACTTCAAGCAGTCATTGCCTAAAAAAAGGATTTTCGACAAAGTATTAAAAATGAACATTTTATTTGTGATTGTGTTAATTTGTCCAATTACATTTGAACCCCTGAAATAAGGGGACTGTGTATGAAAATGGTTGCAATTCCTGAACGTTTCATACGATATTTTTGTTCAACCCCTTGAATTAAAGCTGAAAGTCTGCACTTCTATTGCATCTCGGTTGTTTCATTTCAAATCCATTGTGGTGGCCTTCAGAGCCAAAATTATGAAAATTGTGTCAGTGTCCAATTATTTCCGGACCTAACTGAAGTGGGTATTAGCCCTAACGGTGGTTGTTTAGGGCTTGCAAGTGGGTAGCAGGAGGGCGTAGCGGTATGAACCGCTAAGGTTATGAATGGGTTAAGTCCACCCGCAACCCCCCCGCATGCCCTAAACACCCACCGAGGGCCAAATACCCCCTTCACTCACCCCCGCTACCCAAAAATAAACCTGGCACGGCAGGTTAACCCCTTCATTGCCTTAGCGGTTAGCCACTAAGGTAATGAAGTGGGCTTTAAATGCATTTTTCCTGCCTCGGATGCATGCCAGGGGGCTCCGGTGCTGGTATTAATGGGTATCAGCTCCGGAGACCCCCGGCATCAATCCCAGGCAGGAAAAAGGCCTGATTTTTTCTAAGTGTCGACCTTGCCGATGCTTCTCCACCACCAACTTGCCAACTTTAGTTGGCGGGCTGGATTGGCGTAAAAATCTCAATTCTAGAGTGCCGATCAGCAGCGAAAAGCTGATCGGGGCTACTAGAATTCAGCTTTAAAAAAGTGGCGAAAAAGTTTTTTTCGGGAAAAAAAATTGCCGATTTTGGCCACTTTTCGGCGCTTACTGAATCGGAAAGGCTATTTTGGTGAGAAAATGTTGAAAAAAGCCTTTTAGGCGCTTACTACATAGAGCCAATTGTTCCTTACATTAACCTCTTTCCATCTTTCTATATTTCCAAACAGCAAGGCGCTAAGGGCTCTTTTATTGTAGTTACCCCAATAACTTCTTGTATATACTGCAGAACTTTATCCCAACAATCAGAAATAACCAGACAATCCCACAAACAGTGTTTTACATCTGCTCTTTCCTGGGAGCACTTGGGGCACTTATTTTTAGATTTCGCTATCCCCTTATAATTAATATCAAAAGCATTATAGGCCCTATGCAGTATCTTATATTGCATCCCTCTCCACTCCTCAGAAATTATAATTTTCCTATCCCGAGTTAACCCTTAGAGTAATAGATCAACTCCTTAAATTCCTTTTCCCATCTAGTGAACATTTTTCTTAGATCCTTCCCATAATCCTTGTCCCTAATCCAATCATATAAATCTGAGATAGAATATTTGGTACTATTAGCATCCTTATAAAAGGCATCAAAAACATCTATTCCCAAGAGATCTGATTTATAGCTTTCCATACTCTTGCAATAATGCATTACTTGTATATAAGGGAAGGGATTTGTTTGAGACAGTCCCATTTGTTCTTTCAGTTCTTGTTACGTCAAAAACCTACCATTGTTCACATCTTCCAACTGGCCCAGAGTTCTAATCCCCTTGTGTCTCCATATCTGAAAAGAAGCCTGCATCTTTGCCAGGGGAAACCTTGCATTCACTTTTATTGTTAAAAATTGAACAAGTATATGAAATAACAAATTGTTTTCTCAATATTCTCCAAGTAGCCCATGTATCCTTAATTAGCGGGTTTCTTTTGGCTTCCATTGGTATTTCTCTCCATTTTATATGTAAAATCCCCGGGAGACTATATTGGGATACCAACTGCTCCTCTAATTCTAGGCATGAGTAATAGCTATTTCCAGTTATCCAATCTCTGACATGTGAAGACATTTTTAATGTATTATAATGTAACAAGCATTTTCTGTTAATATAGCAACCATTTACAAAGTCACATCCCTTTCCTCTTCTGAAACAGGCTCTGGTACACACCCGTTTATGTGCCGTACCCTCTCTCTAGCAGTGCACTAATTGTATTTAGTGACTGCCTGGTCACATGATCTTCCCCACAGAACTTTCATCTTTGGTCCTCTTCTGCTGCACTGATGGCCATTTAGGGAACCACCGAGCCGAATCTTCTGATTTGAGAGTGATTTTATCGAAGCATCTAGAATGAGGCCCTATGCATGCAATTGAAATGTGTATTTCCACAGTGCTAATATATTTTATATATAATTTAAAGGTTTGATAATAACTATGTGGCGATAGAACAAACTATTATATTTTCTATTGCCAAAACTTTAAAGGGATCACAGAAATATATAAACATTTGATTACATTCTAGAATTGTGTACATAAATTATGTGAATATTTTACTTGAATGTAAAAATTGTTATTCAACTTGAGAAAAGCACATTTATTATTAAAGCGTGTGACTATTACATAAAACACAAATAAATTACCATGAAAGTGCCATATGGTCAAGCAGACCTTGATGTCTCAGATTTTGAGAACATATTTATATTTAGTGGTATGTCTAAATAAATTATAGTTTTGTGATGTTACTTTTTGAGCTTCTAGGGGCTCAGAAGTTTCCAAAAGAGCTTGCTGGGGTTCTGTGTTTTGTTAACCCATTCTCAGCTGTTCCAGCTGGTGGAGGTTAGTGGCTCCTCCTTCCCAGGTTTT
The DNA here is from genome assembly GCF_040206685.1 of Ascaphus truei. Lineage (NCBI taxonomy): Eukaryota > Metazoa > Chordata > Amphibia > Anura > Ascaphidae > Ascaphus > Ascaphus truei. Next base: position 319,115,283 of record NC_134485.1, on the reverse strand, counting down.
AAGCCCGCCCCTCCCCACTTCCCTAGTTTGCAAGTTCCTCATTCTGCTGGATATAGTCCCACTGTGGTCTTTCTCCCTCCTAATAGAGGTAAATGAGAATTTTAATCCTAATAGAGGTATATTAGTATTTTATCTGGTAGTGTTAGGACTTGCGAACAGGTGTCTGCCTTGATGTGGCTCGCAAGCTTACAACGCTTTGGCCAAAGGGTTAAACTAAATGACCCAATTTCAAGAGACTATATAAGTATTTTACTGTGTATTTCTGTCATGTTGGATGTAGCATTGGGCTTCTCTGTCGTCTGTTGTATACATATGCCACGCTCAATAGCACTCCATTTTGACACATATACATTTATATATTTTGTGGGGGCTCAGGGGTTTCCAAAAAGAGCTTGCTGGGGTTCTGTGTTTTGAATATACCAGTAGACTGAAATTGAACTTGAGTCTTCTGCAAAGTTGTTTTGGCTGTTTTGTGTGCTTTCTTACGTTCCTCCTCCCCCCCCCCCCCACACACAAATCTTATATCCCTAAGCCTTCTACATGTCTCACTTTGACAATTCAACAACAAATATGAGGGAGGAAGGGACTCATTATCGAGGAAAGATTATTAAATATGTAGATTTGTGTTAAAACTCCTCCTAGTAAAAGTCTCAGATGAAAAAAAAATTCTTCAAAGCTTGACGTGCCTAGGAAATTGATCTGCTAGATTTCTTCGTAATTTTGTCCTTTTATTTATTTTCATCTTGATCTGATACATTTAAAATCCCTTATTTGCCGATGGCACATCTTATTATCTTAATAGCAGAAAAGTGAAAATATGTCCAGAAGTGGTTCACAATTGTTTTTTTTATATATATATATATTTTTTACGTGAATTTTGCCAAAGTTTGTAAAATGTAGTAGTACTGCAGACATTCCTGTAGATCATTTGCAGTTTTACCAAGTCTTTTTACGATATTCCAAAAGACTGTTCATGGTCCCAAGGTCATCAAAGTATCCGGCCGCTCCTCCTTCTCTTACCGTGCACCCCAAAACTGGAACAATCTACCGGAGACTCTCACAGCCACCACCAGTCTAAGTTCTTTTCAAAACTAAGACTGTCAAACATTTTAATCTGGTCAGTAACTGTTACATACGCCTATAATATATATTATCTCTAACTGTGCATGCTATGTCTTGCATATAATGTATACTCTGTTCACTTATGTCACTATGTATTGTAAACATGTATTATTTGTCATCTTAACTCTATGCCCAGGACATATTGAAAAATAGAGGTAACTCTCAATGTATTACTTCCTGGTAAAACATTTTATAAATACAAATAAATAAATAATTCCAGACCCTAAAATAAGGCTTTTGCTAGAGAGGAGCACAGAAGGCATATTTCAGGGTTCGTATTAAAAAGGCATGGAGAGACAACTGAAAAAAATGTTCACAGCTGAAAAAGAACATCCCTATTGTGTTTCCTTTTATACATTCCATTGAAGATTTATTGGGTAAGTCCATCCCTATGCTTGAATGATTCAAGTGTGTTGCTATGTCCAGCTTTGTTTAATTTACCAGTGTGTTGATCAATAAATCTAAAACTCCAATAATAGAACGTCTAGGTAATAATTGCAAAAAATGATGTGACTTTTAGAGGTATTGATGGAGTGCATAAAACATAAGTGGGGGTGGGGGGGAGATTTGGATAGAAACCTGCTGCAGGCAGAAACTAAATGGATCTACAGTATCAATTACTGTAGGTACCAACAGCCCAGACCAGGATGACTCAATGAAGAGTTTCATTTTAAATATCAACATAATTGCAAAACCAATGGCTTGACTTTTAGAGGTCTATAAAACTGCTGCAGGCAGAAATTAAATGAATCTACCAATAGGCACTAGGTGCCCAGAAGGTATTTCATTTTAATGTATTTGTTGGAAATAGTTCAATGATCTGTATATATTGATATTCAATTTACAGTATTATTTGTTTCAAATGTAGTTACTTATAGCTTTTTGATGTATTGTTATTTAGATACTCAAGGATGTGATGGCTTTGAAGGGGTTAACACATTAGCCCAGATACACAAAGCTCTACTATTGACTTAATTGGTGTTAACCCAGGGATTTAACGATGCATTACTTAGGTCAGGGGCAAGCAAACGTTTTTTGCGGCGCCCCCCCCTGCCTTAACTTCTCCGTTGGCCGGCCCCCTCCTTACCTCGCGCGGTGTCAAATGACGCTGCAGGGTCATGTGATGTCACGTGACCCACGGCGTCATTTGACGTCACGTTACCATAGCAACCGTGATGTCACATGACCTCGCACATTGCCATGGTCATGCGGCTGAAGCCGGCAGAATCCTGGTAAGTAGAGGCCTTGCGCGATCCCCCGGCATTTAATTTAAATGCCTGGGGGGAGAGAGCGGGACCTCTGCAACCACCCGTGCCCCCCCAAAGAAATCTCCCCCCGCTGGGGGTCGCACACAAAATTTGCGCACCGCTGACTTAGGTCATAGCTAAAGGTGCCGGACGCTCACTCCAGAAACTGAAATGTGGGGTTTGCTGAAGAGAATAGATAGAAAGGTCTATTTTGGTAGAGGGGCAAGTGCTATGTATATCCCCTCAAACCACCTCCAACCAACACATGGAGAGACACCTGCACACAAAAAGGAGCACACAAGAGATACTTGGGATAAATGCTAATATATGTGCAAAGTATATTTAAATGACCCCTATTAGCATATAACCCAGGTATCTCAGGTGTGCACTTTTTTGTGCGCATGTGTCTCTCCATGTGTTGTTTCAAGGTGGGTTTGAGGGGATATATAGCACTTAGGACCCCTCCTCCTCCTCCCCCTCCTCCTCCTCCCCCTCCTCCTTCCCCTCCCCCTCCTCCCCCTCTGCCTCCTTCCCCTCCCCATGCTCCCCCTCCCTCTCCCCCTCTTCCTCCCCCTCCTCCTCCTCCCCCTCCCTCTGCCTTATCTTCCCCTCTCCGCTCTTCCTCCCCTGTCTCATGCTAAGGAGATCACTAACAGCTGTTGTTTTTGCATATATTTAGCCTTGTGGATTGGCGTTAACCTCAGGGAACATCAATCTGGAATGTTAAGCGTACACATTATTTCATTGCTTGTTATGCTGAGTTACATCAAAGAAGAAATATGTCATATGTTTTGTACGTGTTTGTGAAAAATCATAATAGGAGGGATGAACCTCAGGATACTGTATTCTTTTTCAAAGGAATTTGATATTTGTACTTGGGGAAAAACATAATTCGTTAAGGGAATTATAAATGACTGTTGGATCAGATGAATTTGACTGACGTTATGCCAAATTATGAGTGGAGTGGGAAACTAAGAAAAACTATGAGTAAAGTGAAGTTTATGTTACAGTAATCAGTACATTATTTAGCTTTAGAAATACAGGCGCTGACACGACTCAGATTATCTAATGTAACCATTATTCCCCCTCCCCCTCCCGCCCCCCCCAATCTCACATAGGGTCTCCTTGGGAATATACTGCTCCGGCTACATGTCTTAGTGTGGTGCATACCTGCTGGAAACGGGGAGCCCTGAGTCTCCCACATGATGGTATAGGGGATGGACAGGACAGGCTTCTGGGCTTGTGCCTCAATCTCACTTAATGGTGCAGGGCCTCCATCTCGTGCAGCCCCCAGCTGTATGGGGTGAAGTATCTGCAAAAGAATGATGCTCCCCTACTCCCGATATACTTCACTCTCAGGCAGGAGTATAGGTAAAACTGCAGTGCCTATTTATTTGATCTCTTCTTCTATTCAGCAGCCAGATCATACAGCAGGCTGTCTCCCTCAGGATGTCCCTGAACTCACTCCCAGCCAAGGGCACCGAGAGTGGTTCCTGCTCTTCCCCTATCCTCTGGTAGGATAGGAGGTATGTGGTATACCCTCACTCCCTGTAGGGAGGCCTCAAGCCTGCCAGAGCCCTGGCAGCTTGGTCTGGGTTACCTTGCCCCTCTCACGGTAGGGGCAGACTGACTAAATAGGAAGTGCTATGCAGTAAGTAACTCCAGCAGGCACCACCCCTGTGTCTTCTAATTGGACACAGAGCCTGATGACACTGCCTTCACTGACTCACTGCACTGCATGAAGTGGGGAAAACCCATGATTGCTCCTGGCAAACCTGCCCTTACGCAGGTATTACTGCCAGGAGGAGGGCAGACCTATAGCCCAAACCACACAGGGCTACACTAACAATTGGTCAGATTTTATCTTGAACGTAATAAACATTGTGACTATATCCCTGTTTCCTCATTTAGGATAGGTCCTGTAACCTCAAGCACATCCATGTGTTTTCTGCTTTTTGATTTAATAATAATAATAATTTCATGATGAAGACTCTAATCAGTGGTGCCTGTGTAGTGAAAAAGTTCCGGAACCATAAGCAAAGAGAAAGTAATTCATTAATTCAGTCTTAAAAACAGACAACCCATTTCTTCAAAGGGCTGGTCTCCTCAAAGACAGAGATACAAAGTAAAGCTCTACTCACAAGTTCATAATGAAGCTCTCCATTTAATGTGACAACCAAGAACAGTGGAACAACAACATTTCAGGTCCCATATGGACCTTCCATCTTTGAAGGGATTTTTTTGTCTGTGTTGTGTTGGCTGCACAAGCAGGTTTCTCCTCACCTGAGGTTGTTTCCCCGTACTTTGGAATTGAGCTTTAAATACAGAAATGCAGTAGAAACTGAATGTTAGTATTCCAGCCCCATTCCTATTAATTTCATAATTAATATATTTTTTGTTTTGTGTTAATTCGTAAAACAAATGTGGAATTATTATCACCCCGGGGGGAAAAAATTACGGCCATTATTACCGCTATTTTAAATTCGTACACGGTACATCAACATTGCAGTAATAATGTACCAGGTGCAATATTTGGCCCAAACTCATTTCCCGCATTGTGTTAATATTTATATCATAGTCTTCTGTAATATCTATTATTACAGAAGCCTCTGATAGAAATAACATTAATGTTTTTGATGTCTGAGGTTACCATTGTATACCACAGGCACCAAAGGGGTTAATACATTTTAAAAATACACTACCTAACCCCATTGGCCACCTTAGTGCCTCGTAAAGCACAGCAATGCTTTACTAACCAATAAGGTAATCAAATGGTTAACCCCTACTACCACCGCCCCTTGAGAGGCCTAACAACCCTCCCTGGCGTAAATACCTCCATCAATAATAATGTCCAATATCCGTATTAGCCAAATGTGGCTAATAGTGGTTTTGGGCATTAAGCATAAAAAATTAGAGGTATAAAAAAAATAGACCAGAACATTAAAAATACATTTCAGCCATAAAACAATTGATTACCACTGTGGCTACCTAAGCCCTCTCAGTGGGTGTCTAGATAGCCACATTGGCAATCAATAGTAAGCTAGAATAAAGATAAATGTACAATATTAAAATTGCTGAGATTCATATGGAGTCTCAAGTTCTTACTTGCTTCGGTAAGTTCTCAAATTCGTTGCTGGAGGACATCTGGACTTGTGGCAAAAAAAAACAATGTAATCTGCAATCGTATATGACTCAAATATTTGCTGTTGCTTTTGATTCCGAAGCAAGAAAGAACTTGAGACTCCACATGAATCTCAGCAATTTTAATATTGTGCATCTTTATTCTGTGGCGACCGCCCTCCTTGCTGCCGCCCTCCTTCTCCTTTTGAATCGCAGCATCAAATGACGCCACGGATGTCCCCAAAGTAACGTCACCCTGCATCTCGTTGCCATGGCAATGCTGCGTCACAGTGTCAAATGACATCATGACGTCACGTTACCATGGCTCTGCAATTCAGAAGGAAAAGGACGGCGGCAGCAAGGAGCTGGCCGCCACAGCTAAGTGCCTAGGAGATGCCTTGGTTGTATCCACTGCAAATTTCCGCTTGTTCTGTAGGCTGGGCAAAGTCCAGGGTCTGTTTTGCCGATTTGTGAGTATCTTCATAAACATCTTCTAAGTGATTGGGAGTACTGTAGACTGATTGGTCTGTAGTTCTTGAGGTCTTATTTGTCTCCTTTCTTGTGGAGGAGGATAACTATGAACTATAACTTAATTGCTCTGAAATGTTCCTGTTCTTCAAGCAGCATGTAAAGAGTTTTGCAAGGATTCTTTCTAGATGTCCTTTGTATTTCCATCTCCTCCGGGAGCCTTCCCATTAGTCATTGATTTCATTGCTTTTGCCACTTCTTCGGATGGACCAATGGTACATCATTAGTGGCTTCTTCTCACTTCTCCTCTGCTTGATTATGCCTCCGCCATTAGGAGCCTGATCGCATATCCACCTCGGTGCAGCACCTTCAGCTGAAAGGGATCCTGATGCAGCAGGATAAGCCCCTCCCAGGAACAATACCAGTAATACACACACACGTCTGTATATATAATAACAACCTTTACTACACACCATAAACAGTGCCCTGTACCACACAGTGTAACAACCCAACTCTGTACCACCAATGAGTGTCCCGAAAGTACATTAGGTGCTAGGCACCAATACCCTGATGTCCTTTTCCCCAATGTCCGGGCCCACCCAAAAGTGTATGGAGTAGCGCTACCCCGTGAGTTGTTGGTGCACTTTGTTGAGGTACCTGCCGAGTACTCCAGTACTCGTGTGGCCAACTTAGAAATGAGTATCCGCTGATCCAGCGACGTCATCGTCCACCTCTGCGTAGGGTGGTCTCCGGTAGGAGAGTCCCACCTTTAAGAGTGTCTGCACATAGGTGGTCTGGTCAATATCACAGGCCACAAATCACCACGTGGCATCTTCACTGTGTCCCTGACACCAAACAGTAAAAGGGGGAAGAGTCCCTATCTAAGGGGCCTTCCCTGAAGGAACCACAAACTATACGTGAGCCGGGTCCTATCTGGGGCCTAAGGTTCCAAACTAGGCCTAGCCTCAGAGCCACAGGCTCCTGAGACACTACCTACTTGTCTGGCTCCCTTCTCCAACTGGCGTGGTCCCTCCAAGTGTGCCAAATGTATCTCTCTCACTCCCGAGATCCTAGCAGCCCTATTGGCTGATGCACGTCACCTGACGAACAGCCCCCTGAGGCTGCTGGGAGTTGTAGTTTCCTCACGGAGCTTTAGGTGCAATGGCTGCAGCTACACTAGCTCCTGCGCTTGCGTGAGGTGGAACAAGATGGCCGCCATGCAACGCCTATTCTTCTGCGCATGCGTGAACCATCTGCGCATACGTGCACCAAACAACATGGTGGCGCCCTGTAAAGGGAGCTGCCGGGAGCCTCCGGCGATCCGGTCACCTTCCCTACTGCCGCAACACCTCCTGCAATGCTAGCGAAGGTAAGGGAGAGCCAAGGGAAGCCCAGAAGGGGACCTGGCTACATCTGTGCTCACATACAATTTCATGTAGAAGTCCTCAACTTTTTTTATGATGTGCACAGTCTTTTATGGTTGATCCATAATCTTGTTTGAGTGCAAAAATGTGCTTGTTCCCAACTATAAATTGTTGCTTTGTCTTCTCTAAGCTTTTGTTATCTTCAATAGTCTTCTTCTCCATATCATAGTTACATTGTCTTGTGGATTGTCTTGCACAGCTTTGCATATTCAATTCTTATTCTTTCGTTTTGGGAGTGCTTAATTTCTTGTCGTCTCATTAACTGGTTTTTCTTATCCTGTTTTTTGTTAGCAATTCCTCCAATATTTTCTGAGCTTTCAACTACAATCTTGATAAACTCTTCCTAATCTACATAAAAGTGTCTCTATGCATCTTGAGCAAGATTAAGTGATTTTTCAGTTCTATTTGGAATTCTCTGCTGTTATTCATGAGGTTATTGATGTTGATTGTTTTTACCTACTTTTTAATCAGTTTTCTTCTTTCCAACTTTGCATTCAGATATAATCTGCAGCAAACCAATCAGTGATCACTCCTTAACCTAAAAATGGTTAAGGAGTGTGCAGTCTTCAATCACGTGTTTCTTGTTAATTAGGATATAGTCAATTTTATTCTTGAGTCCAGTGGGTCAATTTTCTATTTGGAATCTTCTAGGAGAATGAATTCATGATGTAGAAGTCTTTACATTCTGCAAATTCCTCCAATCTGTCCCCATCCTTGATGGAGAAATATTTAGGAGTGCTTGTAGACAGCAGGCTTAGCAATAGTGCCCAAAGTCATGCAGTAGCTGCAAAGACAAACAATATCTTATCTTGCATTAAACAGGCAATGGATGGAAGGGAAGTAAACATAATGATGCCCCTTTATAAAGCATTAGTAAGACCACACCTTGAATATGGAGTACACTTTGAGGCACCTCTCCTTAGACAAGACATTATGGAACTAGAGAGTGCAGAGAAGAGCCACCAAATTAGTAAATGGGATGGACAATCTAACTTATGAGGAGAGGCTAGCTAAATTAGATTTATTTACATTAGAAAAGAGGCGTCTAAGATGGGATATGATAACTATATACAAATATACTCGGGGACAGTACAAGGAGCTTTCAAAAGAACTATTCATCCCAAGGGCAGTACAAAGGACACAGGGTCATCCCTTAAGGTTGGAGAAAAGGAGATTTCACCAACAACAAAGAAATGGTTCTTTACAGTAAGGACAGTTAAAATCTGGAATGCATTACCCATGGAGACTGTGAAGACAGATACAATAGATTTGTTCAAAAAAGGTTGAACATTTTTTTAGAAAGGAAAGGTATACAGGGATATACCAAATAAGTATACATGGGAAGGCTGTTGATCCAGGGATTAATCCGATTGCCAACTCTTGGAGTCAGGAAGGAATTTATTTTTCCCTTTATGAGAAATCATTGGATGATATGTCACTGGGGTTTTCTGTTTGCCTTCCTCTGGATCAATACACTGTAAGTACGGATATACAGTAAGATAAAGTATCTGTCGTCTAAATTTAGCATAGGATGAACTTGATGGGCGCATGTCTTTTTTCAACCTCATCTACAGTACTATGTAACTATGTATCGATCTCCTTAATACGTAATGCTGACAATGTTATAGAAAGACTCAGCACATGATATGGTGTGAACATCTCCCTTTGAGGAAGCAACAAATCATGCCAGGAAAAAAAAACAATTCTACGCCTAGTCATTCCCATGAAAATACTTTTATTAGATTTACTAGAAAAGCACTTTATGTCAGTAGTTTCCGATCTGTAAAGACTATGTTATAGCCTAACCCAATCTGACAGACAATAGTAAAAATATATATAATTACTGCTATTTTTCTTGATCCTCATTTAAGTTGCCACAATTTCCACCCACTTACATTTGCTACACTATTCTCTGTTCAGCACTGAATGAGCCAGCAATACAATTTGTGCCACTCAATACCCGACTAGCCCCCTCGCTATCCACCTTTAAGACCCACCTTAAGACACACTTGCTTAAAGAAGCATATGAATAGCACTGGATAATCATGGACACATGATACATAAAGCTTGGCCCCCTGCAGACGCACTTACTAGAATTCCCTCCTACTGTCTCTGTACGTTCCCCCTACCTACCAATTAGATTGTAAGCTCCTCGGAGCAGGGACTCCTTCCTTAATGTTACTTTTACAGTATGTCTGAAGCACTTATTCCCATGATCTGTTATTTATATTATTTGTTATTTATATGATATGTATTACTACTGTGAAGCGCTATGTACATTTATGGCGCTATATAAATAAAGACATACAATACAATACAATACACTATGTGGCTGGTCTCTGAAACGCTTTATAGATTAACCCCTTCACTGCCAGAGGGGCTAGCAACACATTTCTCTACTATGCTTTTCTGCCCTCTCCCTCAGACCACCCCCAGAAGCAAAGGGGTTAAACTTAGCAACTACAGCCCTTGAATGTACTGCTTGTATTTGAACACTGACCAAAACCTTTTTTTGTTTGTTTGTTTAATAACTGTGCTCAGCTCAGACCCCCCACTGGTAATTTAGACATACAGAGTTTTTCTTACGTATAAAAAGTATTGGTTAATTATTTAAATGAAAATAGTCCATATGCACTCTGGTTTCTTGCTCTGTTCTTAGAGTCTGGATTTCTCAGCTCTGCCAGATCCCTCCAGGGGATCCCCACGTGGAGTAAAGAAAATATAGGACAAGTGCATCCAGGTTTTAGAGAAAGATCATATATTAAAATCAGTGATAGCACACAGTTCTCTGTTGCATTTTGATACTGTATGAACAATCAGTAGCTCCAATGCATGAGGTGTAATGTGGTATAGAGGGTGTACTCACCACGGGTGGATCACTGAATACAAAATACCAAGGACTCTGTTCCCATCTGGGTTACATTCAAAACAGGTCGCCCTCCACGTCCACAGGTACGCTACTCCCCTTTAGCTTCTCTTATCACCCTAAACCCCTTTTTTAGTAAGACAAAAAAACAGGGCGTCCCCGGAGCTGAACAGTGTTAATTTCAGCCCTTGGGACCCCGTGGTTTCCAATATACTTACCGTTAAAGGCACCCCAGGTACTTCCAGTTTATTAAAATCCCCTCCATCATGCAGGCCAATGGGAAGCCGTGACAGATTATGTCATTGCTTCTTATTGGCCTGTCTAACACAGGAGATTTAACACCTCCATTTTGTTTCTCTGGAGGCGATGCTACGGTGACACCTTCCCCAGTAAGTGTCTCAGGAACCATGGCATCCCCAGAGCTGAAATTAACACAGTGGATTACTGGGAATTAAATTAAAACAGAGAAGGATGTAGTTCAAAGTTCTAGTAACAATATTGATCCTCTAAACATGAAGACACCTGTCCATTTTTCAAATCTCTCTACACTATGATTTAATTTATGAAGAACTGTAATGTTGGTCCTGAAAAAGATATCACATACTATAATGAAACAGCCAAGGAATATTATGCCCACCATTAATATCTCCAGACCTAATCTTATAATAATCCAGGACTAATAAAAGATAATAAAACATAAGGGGTTGTAGGATGTAGCACTGTGTGCACAAATTAATCACCAAATGAGCAGTTTTCAAGAAATATAATACATATATTGTTCAAGGTAATGGGGTATATATTAATTTCCAATTTAAATAACAAAAACAAAATAAAAGATGTCCTTTATTAAAAAAAAAACACGTTGTTTAGCAACTCTTTGAAAACCGGTGGCACTTGAGTGATCTCTTGGGGTAGTGATCATCTGGCCACAAGCAGACCCTCCTGGACATGATCAAAAGTGGAGGTGAACGCGATCTCTCCCAAAAATAACAATAATTTTTAGCATGTCCTGCCCTTATGACGTTCAGGGTACGTCATGGGACACTGAAAGGGTTAAACTATTGATCAAAGAACAAGCAGCATTTTGCTCTGGGTGTCTGTGCTTCCTTCGCTGTCACCAATACTGCAAATTTTTAAAATATTGTGCAAACACAGGATTTTGGACGGCCATCTGCATAAGTTACATTTCTCAAAAATGTTGCAATCATCAGAGCTACTGCAGAAATGAGCAGTACAGTATAAATTATAACAAACACACCGCAGTGACGCAATCAAATCAGTTCCAAAAAGTCATATATACCAAAAACCAGAAATTAGGGTTTGAAAAAATACCCTATGGGGGTGCTAAAGACCCAAAAATATGGGACACACACAAAGAGAAAAAAGAAGGTTTACAAAAAGCACTCAAAATAGATGGAAAAATAAGATGGATTTTATTAACAACACAGAAAAAATAAAAAACATATAAAACAACACCAAACAACACCAAAAAGTACTGTAGTTAAATATGTAAATACAGAAATAACAACAATCACTAAATCCCCTAATGAGCACAAAAAATACGTAAATGGAAATCAAAATACCTAAAAATACATTGATACATTGATACAAGGAGAAAGAAAATAATTCAGTGATAAACAATTACGGCGTAGCCGAATGAATTCACCATTGGGTACATCCCTAATCTGATAAGGAGGATGGATACTGCTTGCATGCAATATCGTGTTAGTGGACGTTTCCTTGCAGTAAATGTACGTCATGATACGTCCAGCTAGGCCTATTGTGATGCTCAAATCAAGGAACTTTACATTAATGTCACTATGTTGAAAAGTTAACTTTAATACTGTTGTGGTTGAGATCATTGATGAACTGGCTAAGTAGTTGGGCTGTGCCCTGCCATAGTATAAAAATAGCATCGATGTATCTCAACCACAACAGTACATTTGATGTGAACTCACAGTTTGCCTCTGAGAAAACCTCTTCTCGTTCCCACCACCCCAGGAATAGGTTGGCATAGGAGGGTGCGCATGTAGCGCCCATTGCCGTTCCCCTGATCAGTAAATAATATGAATTTTTAAACACAAAATAATTATACAACAGACGACAGACAAGGCAGACACCCGTCGTGGCTCACAAGCTTACAACGCTTTGGCCAAAGGGTTAAACTAAATTACCCTTTTACAAGAGAATATATAAGTATTTTACTGTGTATTTCTGTCATGTTGGATGTAACATTGGGCTTCTCTGTCATCTGTTGTATACATATGCCACGCTCCATTTTGACACTTAAATACATATATATATTTTGTGGGGACTCAGGGGTTCCCAAAAAGAGCTTGCTGGGGTTTTGTGTTCTGTTAACAAAATAATTATGTTTTAAAACAAAATCCAAAAATTGCATTAATGTATTTGTTAGATTTCACTGAGATTTTGCATGGATAGAAAGAATTTTGAGACAAAAATGCCATCCTCATGGCAAATACAAGTATAAAGTGTTTCTACATCACATGTGACAAGTACTTTGGAGATTAGCGGTTGGTGTTGTTTTATATGGGTTTTTTTTTTTTTTGTGTTGTTCATAAAATCCATCTTATTTTTCCATCTATTTTGTGTGCTTTTTGTAGACCTTCTTTTTTTTCTCCGTGTGTGTACAGTATAAATTATGTTTACCATTATTTCCTATACACATGTAGCATCAAGTACCTGTATATGGTTAGCCATTAATGCATAATTGTTGTGAACCTGATTTGACAGAAGATGTACAAGATCAGCACCGCTTATCACAGCATAAAACAGTTAACTAAATGCATTAAACTGTAGGCTAGAACCTAATATGGTAGAATCTGTAGCATGCCATCTTACAGCTCTTACAAGAAGCAACTTTGATTATTTATTTAATATAGATCACATCTTTTTTTCAGTCCCTATTCTGTTAGGATTTAAAACTCCCAACCAAACAAACTAATGATACCCCTAATTATTGATGGTGTCCACTGTGAAGCATCTGGCTGGGGCTGATGCATTTGTGGCTGGGCCATTTATTACACTGTAATCTCATTGTCTTTATTAGTCTTCTGATAAAACCAATGATATAGAAATGATAATAGAAATATAAGCAAATACAAATTAGTGTCATTCTTTGATGCAAGATTTTGACTTATATTGCGTACAATATTCAGGTATTACAGTTTATATGTTACAAGCTAATTATTAAAAAATGTCTAAATATACTTAACCATTAAAAAAATGGCATGAGATATTTCATTTAAGTTAAGAATGAGTCTATATTCTAGACGTGGGTTTGAAATCTGACCTTTGTGAACTTTAATGTTTTTTCAGGAACCTTGAGTCGAACTTAAGGATAAATGTTTAAATCCAAGCAAAATTCAAGCTAAAACCGAGAATGGCTTCATCCTCTGATTCCTTTGTTGTTTGTGTGTTGTAATAAATTGAGTGAACTTTGACCAACGAAAAAACCCACACAATTGTGTAAAAAAGTAAGAAGTTTGAAAAGGTTGCACATTTAAAAAGTAAATAAATACTGCTTATTTTAAGAAAAATCCAAAAAAAACAATGGAGTTCCAGCAAAGCCAAAGGACAAAGTATTTTTTTTTCAATTAAACCAAAAACACCAGTGAGAGTGTCCACCCTTCATTTAAATAAACTAGGCAAATGCTATATTTTATACCACGTTGTGGGTTGATCGATTTAACTTTGCTTTGATTATATGTGCAGGGTCAGTATTCTGTTTTATCTGAAAAATCACAAGTCAGGTTCTAAAGCCAATCAGCAGCTTTTAGCAAGAAACCAATTTATATCATCCACATTTTCAACATTCTAAATTTGGATTAATCGTAATAACTTCTCTATCCGTCACCGAAACACAATAAGTTGAATACAATATCTCATCTGCCATTTTCCTATCACTGCCACCCAGGTGTCAAAGTAAATCTACAGTTTGTTATAGTACAGTGTTATTTCTTACCGTGGTTACCAATTTAGTTTAATTTTGAATATTTCATTTCTCTGAAACGGTTCAAGCTAATTGTTTGAAAATGTAGTGCAAGTTGCAAAATAATAAATGTAATGTTTTGTATCAAGTATCCGGTCAATAAGATGTACCCTTTAATTTTTTTATTACTTCAAAAAACTAAACATTAATTCCAAGATGGGGGCTGCACCGATTTGGTAGTAACTTCTGGCAGAAAGGTACACTAAAAATGTCATCAGAGTCAGTTAAGGCATTTGGCCTGTAGAGACAGAAAACATGAATAAAACAACACACACCCAAAGTGTCCACAGAGTCTAGTTGATGTCTTCGCTTTGATCGCTCGCTCATCCAATCATTCTGCAGACACTTTGTAGAGAGAAAATTTAGGACATTTAACTGTCCCTACCGGCTTGAGATCCACTACATATTATAGACAGACCTGCTAGTAAAAGGGTGTGTATGAACCGATCACCACCTATTGATTCTTGCGTGTTCAAAAGCTTTATGCCTCATTTGAAACACATTCAGGCTTCTCACAGACAAATTGTGAGTGGCACATTAATGTTCATTGTAATCGCTCTTAATATGCCTTTCAATTTGCACAATGTAGCAAATGATACTTCAAAATATGTGAGTGCATTTACAAATTAAATAATCTCTCATTTGAATATTATGCCCTTTACATTGATGTATGTGAAAAATATTATGAGTGTTACAATGTTATTCTAATAGCAACAGTTTATGTAGGAAAATGTACTGTGTACTTGTTGTAGATGTAACCCTTCTATGGTACCCCACCCGACATGAGATTGTGGGGTACACTCCTACTGGTCACTCTGAGTGGTCTGGGTGCTGTGACCTGCTGGTAAACAGGAGGGCTGAGTGCTCCGCGGTGTTGTGGGGAGAACCCAGGACAGGGACAGGAGGTGTGGGACAGGTTACCTTGTTCTCTCAGGGTGCACAGCGCCTCCAGCCAGCAGAGATCCCCTGGGCTCTCCAGAGGAGAGACCCCCACTGACACTCAATTCTCCATACACAGGAACAGGGACACACACAGCAGCCTCTTTTCTCTTGGTTCTTTATTCAGCATGGATGAGCAGACAGCAGACAGCAATCTCTGCCTTTCTGCTGAAGGCAGCTTAAATTCCCCCCCCCTTGCCCAGGTGGGGCAAGAGAGGGAGACCTTTTCTTGGCTTCTGATCTATCTCAGCTCTTTCTCTAGACTAACTGATCACTAACTGAATTTGGGAATATGTCTCAATTTGAATATCCTCAGGGAGTGTCTCTAGCTTTGAATCATTACAACTCAAAGCTGGATACCGATTGGCTCACACACACACATACAGTATCCAACCCATATCCACCCTTTGGATTAACACATTCAAATGTTGCTTAGGTCTGCCCCTGAATATTGCTACATACTCAGAGCTGAAATTCAAAACAAACCAACTGAAGGAATTAACCTTTCCACTGCCTGTTCTAACAGGACTGAGAGAGGAAAGGCCCAGAAGAATACATAGCTGCCGAAGGCCAGGCTATATACTCCCTCTGGTAAAACTCCAACCGTCCCGGCTTGGACTACAGTAGGTAGAACCCTTACCATACTGTGCAACACCTGTGAATTTACATGAGCTGAAATGCATTACCTCCTATACATTCCAGCATAACATAACGGCATTCACTGCATTACACAGATACATTGCAATACAGGACTGAATAGAACCATTTCTACTACAGCAGTAATAGAACACATTAATAGTAATTAGCAGGGTCAGGCTTTCTGACCATTCTACCCTGACTGCCAGGCACTTTAGTTGAATAACATCTTCTCTGCCCAGAAGAAGGAATACATTCTACCCTGTCCATGTAGATGCTACGATCCACTTTCCATTCCCTTAGCAACCTCTGTATTGCAGCTTGTTCTGTAGCCTTGCACTGACCCTCCTCCCCTTGTGGTGATACCCTTAACATAGGTGTGACATGCATGACAGGTATATTACCACCATTACTCATTGGGGTATCAGGCAATACAGTTGACACAGGCATAGGGATCACAGAGTTAACACTAAGACTGACAGCATCATGGAGCACTGGAACAGGGCAGGGCGGACCGGGCACATTACAGTCACTTGAGCGGGAGACTAAGGAGACCTCCCGAAGCGAGCCATAACAGTGTCCACAGTCCCGGCAAGGGTCTGTAGGCCAGAGCCTCTAGCAGCACTTAATTCAGCCGCAACAGCAGCTGCAACATTATGGGAGCGCCGTTCTTCTGTTATCCCCCGGGCAGGGCAGGGAAAAATAGTCCACAGACTCAGTACTCACCGGGGAGGCAGCAGCAGAAGTCACACCCATCCGGCTGGACGGTTTTGCAGCCTTCCCTTCTCCCGGTGATGGAGCAGCAACAAATACACTGGGGCTGGCATTCCGAGTACTGCCGGCCGGCACTCCCGGAAGAAATTCTCCCAGCAGCCCCAGTGCGGCGTAGTGGCGTTCCGCCTCTCCCATATACGCGACAGCCCTGGCGTGGGCCTCGCGCATCTCTTTGCAGCGGAGGGTAAGTGATGTCACATCGCGGACATCAGGATTGGTGCCAGCCTTAGGACCAGGCACCGGTAGAACGAGTGGCAATTCGGGAGTGTTGGAAGCCCCGATCGGTACCTCATGGGTTGTAGCACCCGCGCTGGCAGCGTGGATCTGTTGGAAGGCACCAGCAATGGTTACTGGAACCTGCAGCTCCGCAGCATTCTCGGGTACGGTGGAGGTAATGGCAGGGACCTCAGTGATGTCATCAGCCTCTGACTCGCATATTTCTCCATCCTGGAGCAGCCTACCAGAGCGTAGTAGGAGGCACCATGCAGTGTGAAGGTGGTGCATTTCCGCGGGCTCAGATGTTTGGCTACTCAGAAAGTTACACAATGAACACAGTTCTGGAGCGGGGTGATATCGCCAGGGTTTGGGAAAGCACTCACCCAAACTCTTCTGTAGATGCTGACAGATTTCTCAGCACACTGGCCCAAAGTTCACACTAGGCCACATTCTCTCATAGTGGAGCAAGTAAGGCAGCAGTTCAGAGGCACAACTGCTATCTCCATAGTACACGTGCATCTGGCTCCTCACTTCCTGTGGGTTCCTTCATTCACACTCGGCCCCTCCCCCTGGTAAATAGGATAGTCCAATCCAGAACAAGCAAAGGGGGAGGGGTTTGAATAGTTCCCGCTTTTTCTTGCAAGCTGAATATCAGCATAAGCTTGCAAAAATGCAGAAATCCTTGCAGCACAGCACATGGCTTCCCTGGTAAGGCGGGAAGCGCCATTTTGAGCACAAAGAGAGTCCATGCGGCCCCCAGTGGAGCTGGAGCCGCCATTTTGAGAGCACAAAATACATGACATCCCTGTAGGTGCAGGAAACGCCAGTTTGAACATAGTCCAGCACAGTGTGGTCTCCGTTTGCATTCAGGAGCCATAAATACATTTCTGTCCCTGAAATCTTTGAGTATCACGCACCCTGGGGTAGCATCAGGGAACGCCTCGCACAGGGACGGCAGTAATTCTTACTGCTGGGTGCACAGGGAACTACAGACATTTCCCATGTAGTCCCTGCCCCCTTACCTCTCTCTTCGTTGTGGGTGCAGAATGGTCATCACTCTTCCCTGGTATAGCCGCCCCAACTGCAGTGCCATTAAGGGACCGTCAGCTCCCTGGTGAAGCATCAGGGACCTGTCTCCCTTTTCTTCTTAGATGGGGTGCACAGGGGGCATAGGCGTAATCCCAGCATTCCCTGTCCCCCTCACTCTCCGTGGTGGGATAAAGTAGGGTGCCCACGCTTCCCTGGAGGCACCTCAGGGAAGTCTCCCCTGCTGCAGTGCCATTAATAGGCAGCCAGCTCCCTGGTGAAGCCTCAGGAACCGGCCCCTATTTTCTTCTTGGTAAGGTAGATGGGTGCACAGAGGTCCCTATGCAATCTTAGTGCAACCTCTGTCCCCTTGAAGGCATGTAAAGACATTCGCTCCCTGGTGCATAGCCACCAGCAATGGTCCCACAGCAAGGTCTTCTTAATTAGGGTAACCCCCTCCCTGGGGGAGCTTCAAGGAGGGGTTCCCTCATGGCAGAGTCTATGGCTGCTGTTCTGTGCTGCATACAAAGTCTTTGAAACTGCTGCATGGTCCTCTGTCATTGAAAACCTGTCCCGTTGAAAAACCTGTAGTGTCCTGGGGAGCAGTCCTCATCTCAGCAGCACCTCCAAATGTAACCCTTCTATGGTACCCCACCTGACATGAGATTGGGGGGTGCACTCCTTCTGGTCACTCTGATTGGTCTGGGTGCTGTGACCTGCTGGTAAACAGGAGGGCTGAGTGCTCTGCGGTGTTGTGGGCAGAACCCAGGACAGGGAAAGGAGGTGTGGTGTGGGATGGGTTACCTTGTTCTCTCATGGTGTACAGTGCCTCCAGCCAGCAGGGATCCCCTTTGATCTCCAGAGGAGAGACCCCCACTGACACTCAATTCTCCATACACAGGAATAGGGACACACACAGCAGCCTCTTTTCTCTTGGTTCTTTGTTCAGCATGGATGTGCAGGCAGCATACAGCATACAGCATATAGCATACAACATACAGCATACAACATACAGCATACAGCATGGTGTAATCTCTGCCTTTCTGCTCAAGTCATCTTAAATTCCCCCCCTCCTTGCCCAGGTGGGGCAAGAGGGGCAGACCTTTTCTTGGCTTCTGATCTCTCTCAGCTCTTTCTCTAGACTAACTGATCACTAACTGAATTTGGGAATATGTCTCAATTTGAATATCCTCAGGGAGTGTCTCTAGCTTTGAATCATTACAACTCAAAGCTGGATACCGATTGGCTCACACACACACACACATCAGGGGGTGTTCCAACCCATATCCACCCTTTGGATTAACACATTCAAATGTTGCTTAGGCCTGCCCCTGAATATTGCTACATACTCAGAGCTGAAAGGAATTAACCTTTCCACTGCCTGTTCTAACAGGACTGACAGAGGAAAGGCCCAGAAGAATACATAACTGCTGAAGGCCAGGCTATATAGACAAAAACTTGACTTTTGTGGAGTGATGCCTTTAGAATATGAGTATAAAAATAAAAGCTTGTCTGAGATCAGGTGTCTGTAACAAGGATCCTTGTCGGAAGGTGTCTGGACTCGTCTGCTCCCTCTCTCCGGTAAGTGGACCACCATCTTGGTTACAGCTGGGGTGGTTCACCGGTAGGCGCATCGCCACCGCTGAGACGCCATCATCCTCCTCTGAAGATATTATGATTGGATCCATCGCAAGGGAGTCACTGGGTTCTTGGGCGGTACCGCCAGTGGGTAGTGGTACAAAATGGGCTCGCTCTGGTACCTCCACTGCAGTCACGCTCTCCTCCGCCGACGGTTCTCTCGGCTCTGTAGCTGGCTGGGCCTTGGTTCCTACTGCATGGGTGACGCGGGGAACTAGGGCAGCCTCATCTCTTGTCTCCGCCACCTCCGTTAGTGTTCCCGGAGAGGCACCCCGCGGGGTCTCGATCAATGGCCATGGCTCGTTAGGCCACAGGTAGTACATGTCACATTTAGAGCATCGTGCTTTCGTGCTTGGGACCGGTCCGGGTGTCCCGCAGTGGACGCACAGGCACCGGAGGTACTTGTGGCCCTCAATCTCCACTACCAGTAAGCCGCCTGGAAGCTGGTAAATCATGGTACTCAGTTCTGACATAGTTAGTTCAGGGGTGGAACAGTTCAATGTTTCAGCTCCTTGCTCTTCGAATGTCAGACAGAAGTGAAGCTCCTCGCTTTCACTTCCTGCCCCTCCCTTCGCTGGGGATGACTCTTCTGATTGGCTTTACTTGTGCCCCCTCCCTCTGGTGGAAACAAGAGGAGGGGCACTCCTTCTCTCAGTGTGACGTGGCCTTGTCTGTTGGCCAGTCACAGCACAGGTGGGTGGGCTTTCGGCTTTCGCGCCGCTCCTCTTGCAGGGAATCTGGATTTGGTGCCAAACCCCTGCACATCTCTCTCCACGTTTCTCGCACAGTCTCTTTGCACGATTCACGTGCGCGCTCCAGGATTGGCAGGACTCGCCATTTTAGTTCGGCTGCTAACTGCTAGGCCGTGGATGTCGCTGCGGTCGCCATTTTGGATTCCTTCTTGCTCCGCGGAGCACATATAGTGATGGCCGCCATCTTTGATGAGCCCACCAAATGTATATCACCGCTATTCTCAGTGTCTAGTGCAAACCTCGTTCCTAGACACTGACTGTACTCACTGACACTCTCTGATGCTTTCTGCATGCTATCTTTCATTGCTTTACCCACAAGTATGATGTGGCATACCCCAGGCTAGGCAGAACTCCTTCTCTGTGCACCGCACAGCTGACGGTTCCTACAAGTGCTCTGTGGTGTGTTTTATGTGGGTGCTGGCTAGTGTACCGGGCATCTCCCTAAGTACGGGCGTCTCCTACTGTTGGCCACTCATAGTGCGGGCCCTGGGCCATGGTCCCTGGACTAGTTAACAGGCTAACCCCCTCAGTTGCCTTACACTACCTGCCTTAAGGGACTAGGACAGCAATAGCCATACACCCATCTTACATCACCCATCTAGGGCACCCAGGGTGTACTGTGCGGGAGTCCACGCTCCCCTGACTTCCCCTGGTATGATATGCCCTACCCTCCATAGCACTTGCACGGAAGGTGCACTTCACTCCTCCCGTTCTGCTTCGCTGAAAGCCTGACCTGTTCTGGATCTCAGCAGCTCGCCTCCAAATGTAACCCATGTCCCCCCCCCCCCCCAGACACAGATAGCATATCTAGGGTGTAGTGAGGGCTGGCTACATGTACTTGGTGGTGCATACCTGCGTGGAACAGGAGGGCCTGAGTCTCCCGCGGTGGTATTGGGGACAACAGGACCAGGCTTCAGGGGTATATGCCTCCATCTCTTTAGCAACAATCATGCAGCGCCTCCATCTCCGCAAGTCCCAGGGATATGGGATAGGACCCTTACAGAAAACCCTGGTCCCAGGGGGAATGATCCAACTCACACAGTCTCTTAGTGTAAAACAGCAGCAGTGTCTTTATTGTCTTGTAACACTTTGAGGTAGTACACAGCAGTTCATGCACTTCAGCAGTTCCAATACAGCAGTGCTCCCAAATATGATCCCTCCTTCTTTCCTCTCCTTCTCCTCCAGACTATGTCCCTGCAGGATGGTCTGGATGGGGCCTCAATACCCCTGCCTCCACTCCCCCCAGTGCGGTAGGCCCTCTGGGTGAGGCTAGATGACTTTCTCCTCACACCCTGAACAGGGTGAGGGGCCTTGGTCCACCTCTTTAGTCCTGTCCGCTCTACTCAGAGGGGCTCTGAGGTCTCTCCTACAAATATCACTCTCACATTGGGCAGGGCCTCTCAGGTCAGGCATGCACTCTGCTGGGTATTACTACACTTCAGACCAGCACTCTCCTCCGCTCCAGGACATCACTCCACATACTCCCTCCAGGCTCTCCACAAACTGCCAGTCCTGACACTCTGCTCTCCAGACTCTGCTCCAGCTCAGACTGACATCCTCACAGAACTGGGCCTTCTGAACTGTCACCTCTTCCTCTCAGCTCTGACTCACTCACAGCCCGAACTCACAGAACCAACTGAACAGACACACACAGGACAGCCCACTAAATAGAGTCAGCCCTGCCCCTCCTGATGTCAGCAGGACCTCCCCTCTGTCTAGGCCTGCACAGAGTCAGGGGGCCCGCCTCCATCACTCCAGGCAGGGCTTGAAGGGGGGAAAACCCATGGTTACTACTGGCGCCTGCCCTTACCAGGGCTTACTCCAGTAGGAGAAGGAGAAGTAGCCCGCTCTTACTTACAGGGGCTACATATATATACAGTGTTCGACAAATCACCCAAAAATCTACTCGCCCAACCAAAAAATCTACTCGCCACCTAGTCCCGCCCCCAACCCCACCCCTAGTCCCGCCCCCAACCATAGTCCCGCCCCCAACCCCACTTTAAAATAAAATATATAAATGAAATACATTTAATAAATTCCTAGTCAGAACAACATTCGTTATTGACATAAATGTATTTATTGTATTACATTAAACTACAATTAGGCCTTGTTACGTGTGTGTGTGCGTAAATGTCGGATCTAGAAATAAAAGCCCGGTGTGAATGACTAGTTTCCTGAACCCCTTAACCAGTGTCTGGACGTCCCCGCTTCACAATATCTAAAGCAGCAATCCTGCCTGGGATCTTACCTGATCCGCAGTCCCTCAATGTCCAGGTACCCTCATTCCCGCACTGTTATATATTGGAGGGGATGTGTTCCCTACCTCTCTTCTGGGTTAGGAGGGGTTCCGATGTCTTCCGTGTGAAGCTTGAGTCAGATGTGGAAGAAAGCAGTATAGGTTATTTCGGTGAAGTATAGGGCAAGTAAGATATATAGGGTAAATAAGAGATCCAGAGTGTGGGGGAGAGAGAGAGAGTGTGGGGGAGAAAGAGAGAGTGTGGGGGAGAGAGAGTGTGGGGGGGAGACACAGAGGGGAGAAACGGTGGGTGATACACAGAGTGGAGGGGGTGACTGGGGTGACTGACTGGGGGGGTGACTGACGGGGGGTGACTGACTGGGGAAGGGGGTGACTGACTGGGGGGGTGACTGACTGGGGGGGGGGTGACTGACTGGGGGGGGTGACTGACTAGGGGGGGTGACTGACTGGGGGGGGTGACTAACTGGGGGGGGGTGACTGACTGGGGGAGTGACTGACTGGGGGGGTGACTGACTGGGGGGGTGACTGACTGGGGGGGTTACTGACTGGAGGGGGTGACTGACTGGGGGGGTGACTGACTGGGGGGGTGACTGACTGGGGGGTGACTGACAGGGGGGGTGACTGACCGGGGGGGTGACTGACTGAGGGGGGTGACTGAATGGGGGGGTGACTGACTGGGGGGGGTGACTGACTGGGGGGGAGAGGTTACTGATTGGGGGGGAGAGGTTACTGATTGGGGGGGAGAGGTTACTGATTGGGGGGGAGAGGTTACTGATTGGGGGGGAGGTTACTGATTGGGGGGGGAGGTTACTGATTGGGGGGGTACCTCTGGTGTCACACACATACACATACTCCCATACACACATACACATTCATTCACATACACACACATTCTCCCACACACACACACACACACACACACACACACAGAGGAGGAAAGGCCACGACCAGCACCACGCTCCTTGCCCACCCACCCGCACCCATCTCCCGCTCGGGGCGGGGGGCGGGCCAACATCCCCCCCCAATCAGCAGGGTGGGTGGGAGGCACATGGCAAGGTATCCCCTAGCGGGCACCCCAGGGGACAGTCAGCCCCGCCGTGGCCGCCATTGCCCTGCTCCCCTCGCCGGCATGTTGTCACAGTGCGTGGCCAAGCAGCTTTGCAGGCTGCTTCTTCCCCCCAGCCCGTGGCGGCATGAAGCTCATGGGGGGGGAGGGGCAGGCCGACATCCCCCCCAGCTCATGCGGCGGCTGCGCCGTCATGAAGCTAGCTGGCGCATGGGAGGCACATGGTGAGGGGTGAGGGCCGAGCCCCCCCCCCGCATGCCAACCGGGCTGCAGCAGTGGGGACCTCCCGCCCCGGGCAGCGATCGGTGGATCGAGGGGAAGGGGACAGGAGCAGGAGGAGGGGACAGGAGCAGGGGACAGGAGGAGGGGAAGGGGACAGGAGCAGGGGACAGGAGAGCTGCCGCGGTGGGGAGTAGGGAGTCATGTGGGGACCAGGGGGATCGCAGGGAAGGAGCAGAGGGGCCGCAGCATGGCGAGTACTTACCCTGGCCGCTCGTTGGGGGCGGGCTCATATAGAGCCTGGCCGCGCGCCCACAAAGCCTGGGAGCGCGCGCCAATCAGCTGTCAGGTAGGGGGAGTTTTTTTTTTGTTTTTTTGCGCGAGCAGGGAAAATTTCAGCGCGAGCAGGGAAATTAAAAAAAAAAACACGTGTGCTGCTTGGGCCAATATTTACTCGCCCGGGGGGTTAAATCCACATGCCCCGGGCGTGTAAATGTATAGGATTGTCGAACACTGTATATATATATATATATATATATATATATATATATATATATATATATATGAAAAAAGAAAAGAAACAGGCGCACACCTAGTGCATTAAAGTATAACAAATAGTTTATAGAACAATAAAAACAGTCAAATGCCCACTCACAAAAGTACAGGGTTTAAAAGCAGGTATGAGATAGGCTCTCATAAGCCAGTACTGCCGTCTGGTATCAGCAATGGAGTCCTCTCCTGTCTGCTCTCCGCATGGTCTGAGCAATAATCCAAATTACTGAGCCCCCCACAGCAGTCCAACTGTGCAGCAGCAGCAGCCGAATGTGCCAGCCTGGCCAGAGCAAAATCCAAAGCAATGCTAATGTGACAGACACGTGTCAGGACATGGGCTGCCCCTGGGGTCACACAGCAAAGGTCCCAGAAATAATCCCTTCTGTGAAAGCATCCTGGAGGAGATTCCGAAACTCCAACTGATAAACCTCAGAAGGATCTTCGGTTAAGGTCTGATGGGATGTGGTGTCAAGCAGAAGAAACGCTGGATCCTCTTCCCCTGATGTCTCACTGACCAGAAGCAAGAAACTGGAAGTGCTAGTTCCCGGAGGGATTTCCTGTGTGGTGCACCCGACCGGAGGGACGTCATTTCCGGTTGCTCAGACCATGCGGAGAGCAGACAGGAGAGGACTCCATTGCTGATACCAGATGGCAGTACTGGCTTATGAGATCCTATCTCATACCTGCTTTTAAACCCTGTACTTTTGTGAGTGGGCATTTGACTGTTTTTATTGTTCTATAAACTATTTGTTATACTTTAATGCACTAGGTGTGCGCCTGTTTCTTTTCTTTTCTTTTTTCATAGGTATCAACAGGGAGTAGTGACCCCTTTGAAACGGGCTGCCATATATCTGGATGCTTTGTTCTGGAACAGAACTTTGTGCTTTCTGAGGTTTTTTAGGTTTTTTCATTAATTTAAAAAAAAAAAAAATATTACAATTTTTACATTTTTTATTATATACTTTTTATATGTTATGGTTATTTAGTATTTTTTGTATATTAAAGTATTAGGTCTTTGTTATTGAACATTCTAATTACGTTTTAGAACCTATTACCCTTGGTTAGTACTAGTTTGGATTTAATTTACCCACATATGCCACCCCATTGGATGCTTTCATAGTTGGTTTTCATTAATCACAGTTTTGTATAGGCTGTATTAGAGGCGCTACTTCGTTCTTTTTGTTTTGTTTGATATATATATATATATAGATATATATATATATATATATATATATGTAGCCCCTTTACCCCACCCTAAGTGAGATTAGGTCTGCTACTCCATTTGTACTGTGGTGTGGTGTGGTGTGTACCTGTGAGGCAACAGGAGGGCTGAGCACTTCCGCTGTGGTGTGGGGACAGGTTTAACAGGGTATCTTATTCGTGGTTGCAGCATCTCCAGTCAGCGTGGATCCTCTGGATAGAAGTAGGATGACCCAGACAGACACCTTTCTTTAACCCAAGATAGTGTATCACACGTGTATCTGGTTCCATGGTATTTATTGCAATGTTAAAGATCTTACACAGCAAGTACATCTCTTGCTTCCCCTAAGAAGGTCACTTCAAGGCTTGAGGCCCATCCAAGTTTCCTCCTGCATGGTGCTCCTCCTGAGTCTCCTTGTGAGACCAGGGAAGTTGTTGTTCACTCCACAGAGGGAGGAAAGAGACACACCCACTTTTGGGAAAGAGTCAGTATTTATACCCTGGGGTTTTGCTTGTAAACCTGCCCTATAACAGGGCAGGTCTAGATACTGACAGGCTATCACATCCAGCATGTGACCCAACCAGTATCCACCCCTCAGGCTGACACTTTCTGGCTGTTGCTAGGCCCGCCCTTGAATACATCAAATGCATCAAAGGCTGCAAAAGCACACAAGGCCTTTCTGAAGGAATTAATCCATCTACTGCCTGCACTTCACATGACTTACACTGTTAGGGCCCAGGAAAATAAGTAGCGGCCGGTGGCTATGCTACATTCTCCTCCTGGTGAAATTCCTACTTAATATTTTGTACAATTCCACATTACATTTTATCTTGTTTTAGAAATACCATACCCACAATTGCGAAATGTTAACTGGACTTTATGCTGCCTGCTCTCAGCTATTTTTGCATGATTCTCCCTGTCTCTATCCTTGCATGATTCTCCCTATCTCTTTATCCTTGCATGATTCTCCCTGTCTCTCTCTATCCTTGCATGATTCTCCCTGGCTCTCTCTATCCTTGCATGATTCTCCCTGGCTCTCTCTATCCTTGCATGATCCTCCCTGTCTCTCACTCTATCCTTGCATGACCCTCACTGTTTCTCTCTCTCTCTCTCTCTCTCTCTCTCTCTCTCTCTCTCTCTCTCTCTCTCTCTCTCTCTCTCTCTCTCTCTCTCTCTATCCTTGCATGATTCTCCCTCTCCTCTATCCTTGCATGATTCACAAACTTGGGCTAAAACGTTGAACACAATAATTTTCTTTTTTACATTTAATATGATATTGATGTTGCGTGCCTCTGTTTTGCTAGTGTCATATCTAATTTTATGAAGTATTAAGTAAAGAATCAAAGTGTATGCACAATTTCTTATTGGCAATTGTGGGTTAGAGGACTATTTTCTTTAGGATAGAGTGTCATTCAATATAATACTGCCCATAAAGCAGTAGCAAAACAGTGAAAGCAGTACCCAGGAATTCTTGTCATCACAAATAGAACTCACTGCCTTATGGTTCTACATACATAATGATATGATGCAAATTTTCTTTTAATAGAGAATAAACAGACTATACCTTATAAAATTGTTTAAATTGTTATTTTGAGGTGAAGCCGTTCATGCTAAATTATCTATGGAACATTTCTTATGAATGTTCCGTTTAACACATTTTTATCTCATTGTCTTCTCCAGGTATTTCCATGCCAGTGCCTGTGTTTGGACTACAAGATGACAGCAAAGTGTTCAACCAACAAAACTGCTGTTTGTCAGATGATAATTTTATCCTCGTTGGATCATTCATTGCATTTTTTATACCTTTGATCATAATGGTGGTCACCTACTTTTTAACTATAAGGTCACTGCAGAAAGAAGCCACCCTGTGTTTTAACAACCTTGGGGCAAAGAGCAAACTCGCTTTGTTCAGCTTTCTCCCCCAAAGCTCACTTTCTTCTGAAAAACTATTTCAGCGTTCTTTGCAAAAGGAATTAGCTCCATATGGAAGGAAAACTATGCAGTCTATCAGCAATGAACAAAAAGCCTCCAAGGTCTTGGGCATTGTCTTTTTTCTTTTCGTTGTTATGTGGTGTCCATTTTTCGTCACTAATGTGATGGCAGTAATTTGTAAGGAGTCCTGTAATGAGCATATCATTGGAGAACTGCTGAAAGTTTTTGTCTGGATTGGCTACCTGTCTTCAGCGGTCAACCCTCTGGTATATACACTCTTCAACCAAACCTATCGCTCCGCTTTCTCGCGCTATATTCAGTGTCGATACAGAGAAGAAAAGAAGCCTTTTCAATTAATCTTAGTGAACACTATCCCTGCATTGGCTTATAACTCAGGCCAGTTACAGCTCGCACAAATGAAGCTCTTAAAAAAAGAAGCGAAAATGAAGACTAATGACTATTCGTTGGTAACTATAGGATTACATTCTTTAGACAAAGCATCGAAGACTGGTGTGGGACCACTAAATGAAAATGTTAGCTGTTTGTGAAGGTGGCACTATTCGAAGGTCACCATTGCAAATACTCTATGTTGTGTACACTGAGAGCATAAAATGGCTGGAGCATGTGGTGATGTTGATAACATTTACCTGTGTAACACAAAGGACTTTCAACAAAAACATCTTACCCCTCATTTTATTGTTTATGGAAACCAGGGTGGACATACTGTACTGTCAATTCAGAAATGCCCTTAATAATATATTTATTTTATGAGATTAAGAATGGGCTGATAATCAGTCAACGTGAATCATTTTATGCTGATAAAACATTGGTTTTGGACGAGACATACTGTACATTAGTTGTCTTACCACAAAGAACTGCTCTGCATTTTACTGTGAATGGGCACTTTACGAATTTTACAGCAAAGCAAAACAGGGAGGTTTACATACCATTAGTAGAAATAAAATAATTTATACGAAGGTTATCAATAATCAATTTATTATGTGAATCTTTTGGTAATTGTACTTTTATGATTACATTTTCCAAATGGTATCCATATTCATTGGATTGCTATTTTGCCATTTGTTCTGTACTCTAGTTTAAGTTAACTATCCTAAAAACATTTTGAAATTGAATGTACCCATGTCACTAGTACCCTTAACCTGTACATCTTAATGTTTTATTTCCATCTGCTAATTCATCTCTTGGTGTTTCCCATTTTTACAACAAATTCAAATGGGTTATTTAAATTATGTAAAAACAAGTGCATTGTATATTTTAAGCAATATTACAGATATAAAATTGATTATTAAATCAATGCAGTTATTTTTAATGATGTTTCATATGTTATCGTCAGTTTGACATAATTGTACATAATTAAAATGTTCAACAGATAAATGGGATATTTTTTAAATCGTTATCATTTAAACTATGGTTGTCGTTTATTGTTTTCATAACTACTAGAAGGAACATTTTACCTAAAAGCTATTTACAGTTCTTATATAATTAACAACATAGGAGATTTGTATTGTAACTCTTCTACCAATATGACTGTTTTAATGTATTCTATGTACAGTAGTACAAGTACAGAAGATATTGATTGTATACAAAAATTTGGATACCTAATTCAATTCACACTAAAAAAGGATTGATTAGTAGATACCAAATTGTAAACAAAGTCGTGCTCCAACTAACTTCCTGTAGAAGCTGTATTAAAGCATTGCTTCTTAACCGGTGTGCCGCAGAACCCTATCGAGCCACATCGAACCAGCCATGCAACTCTGAGAGGCCTGGAGACGTAAATTATGCAACCCACCTCTCCTCTCTGAGACCAGCACAGAAGAGAGAGAGGAGTCTCTTCGGCTCCAAATAGTGTGTGAGAAGGTTGGACGAAAGAGGGAAGTAGAGCATTGTGTTTGGAGGAGAATGGTGGCCTTCTGTGAGAACATGGTACTAGGTTAAGGCTTTATCTGGGGTGAGAGAAGGTGTGTGATGTAAATAAGAGAAAGGGGGGGGAGTGGTGTTTATAATTAAGAAACAGGGTAAGTTTGTTGTGTGACAAGGGATAAATGTGGAGTGTGTGTGGAGTGAAAGGATGAGAATGACATGTACGGCTGTATGTGGAGTGTGTAAGAAGAGGGTGTGTGTGTGTTGGGTGTGTACTTATGAAAAAGAGGGTGAGTGTGTATGCATGTAAGCGAGGAGGGGATGAGTGAGGTCATAATAGCACGGGTGCCCTGGATTTTAAAAATCATTCATGGGTGCCCTGTGACAGGGTGACGTCAGCCACTAGCAGTTATGCCTGGGAGACATTCGTCTGAGTGCTTCATCCAGCACTCAAAGGGTTAACACAGGAGAAAAAGCTGAACAATCAGGAAGTAAACAGACACCTGACAACCTATGGCTATGCTGTTGGGGGAGGGATAGTAAGGCCACTAGCAAGGAAGGTGGCCGCCATAAAGGAAGTCCCCACCCCACAGACAAAGACACAGGTCCACTCCCTTTTGGGGTTAGAAGGGTATTACAGACGGTTTATACCAAATTTTTAGAAATGACTGCACCCCTAACAGATCTAACAAAAAGAGTGCCCGACACAAGTTAGATGGTCTTGGGAGTGACAAAACGCCTTTGACGGGCTAAAAAAGTGCCTGTCAGAGGACCCCACTCTTCGGAGCCCAAATTTTAAAGAGCCCTTCATAATCCAGATGGATGCCTCCGAGGTAGGACTGGGAGCAGTGCTGTCCCAACAATTTGATGGTGTTGAACACCCCATATTGTTCATCAGCCGGAAGCTGTTCCCAAGGGAAGTGAGGTATTCCGTTATTGAGAAGGAGTGCCACGCTGTAAAATGAGCAATTGAGTCCTTGAGACATTATGTCGCCGGGGTACACTTCACCCTGGTCACTGACCATGCGCCCTTGAAATGGTTAAACACCATGAAGGACACAAACTCGAGGCTGACCAGGTGGTATATGGCCCTCCAGCTTTTCTCTTTTGATATACAGCATAGGCCTGGGAAGGACCATGGAAATGCCGATTTTTTGTCAAGAGAAGGAGTGGAGGGCCAGGCTTCAGCTGTGTGGGGCCCTAGCCACACACAAACAGGGGAGGTATGTGACAGGGTGAAGTCCGCCACTAACCGTTATGCCTGGGAGACATATGTCTGAGTGCTTCATCCAGCACTCAGAGGGTTAACTCAGGAGAAAAAGCTGGACAATCAGGAAGTAAGCAGACACCTGACAACCAGCATGATGGGATATAAGGAAGTCTTGGCTGGTAGTCAGGTGGCTCTCTCTCAGACAAGATCCTAGACAAGCTGCTATGCAGATGGATTCATAAGTACCTCTCTAAACCACAGTAAGATCTGTTCATATTTTTTCGGACTGTTTGTTATATATATAAAAGGTTTGGTTATGGATTAGCCAGCCAGCCTGATAGATAAGCTTGCAGTGTTAGTAAGCTCTCCCAATGTGGAGCAGGTTTTATTTTGCAATGTTTATGCCTTAAAAGGACAGTGTGCCCACATGATTAGTTATGCTGTGGAGCAATAAAGCCATTCAACGTTTGCTCTAAACCTGAAAGTACACGTGTGGACTATTGTCTGACCTCGGCTACAGGCCGTCCTGCACAGGTGGTGTTAGAAGTGGGATCCGGACAGCCCCTGTAAGTGCCACACACTTTAAAAAAATGGAGAATTTTTTTTTCTCAGTTCCTGGAGCAACAGCTCCAGCTAGCAGAGAAACAAGCTGAGCAACAGGCCCAGCAAACAGAATGGCAGGCCAAGCAAGCAGAAAACCAGGCCCAGCAAACAGAATGGCAGGCCAAGCAAGCAGAAAACCAGGCCCTGCAAACAGAAAAGCTCCTCCAAATGTTGACTCAAAGGCCAGCCCTGGTCAGACCAGAGATTCCAAATAACTGCCTAAAATGAAGCCAACCGAGGACCCAGAGGCATTCCTCCTCAATTTTGAAAGGGTAGCCACGGCTGGACAGTTGATCGCTGGGTAATGACTCTGGCTCCACTCCTCATAAGAGAAGCTCAGGCAGCCTACCAGGCTCTTCTGGCAGATGAGGCCATGGACTATCAGCAACTAAAGGCTGCTATTCTGGATAGCCTAGGCCTCACCCCAGAGACGTACCGGGGGTGGTTCCGGACGGGCAAGTATACAAACAGAGACAGACCCCGGGTTACAGCCCACCGCTTGGTATACTTATGTACCAGGTGGATACAACCAGAGAAGCATAGCAAGGCAGAGATCCTTCAACACTTTGTGCTCGAGCAGTTCATACAAATACTGCCCCCCTCCTCCCGCTCCTGGGTAAAAAGACATGCTGCATTTTCCCTGGATTCAGCGGTCCGCTTGGTGGAAAACTTCCTTGGTGACGACAGCCAACAGTATAGCTGGGATCAGTCCGTGCAAACACCAGCTGCTTCCTGTGATGCCAGAGGCAGGAGAACAGACAATCAGGGGGTCTACAACCCGCCAGCTCGGGAGGTCCAGTCAACCCGATCGGAAGACACTTTCCAATCTCGGAGGGGTCCTGGAACAAACTCCCGCAGAGACGCCCGTCCCGGATCTGAGGCCACTGGATCACTCAAGGGAGGACGCCACCAACAATATTCCCCGAGGACCTGGACTCCCATCACCCATCCGATGGAGAGGATTCCACCACCAAACAGAAGGGAGGATCCCGTCCCAGAGCGGAGAGGTCAAAACGCTGAACCCCGTCGAGAGCTTCCACTGTCGACCGAGTTTGCAGACTCCGGAGATGATGAGATGGACTGTTCATTTGGCAGAACCACTGCCACAACTTCTCTCTGAGGGGACCACGATCCGGGGGTGGTCCCTGCATCTCAGGAGGGGAAAACTGTGAAAGCCCTGGTGGGCTCGGGATCTGGAAAAACTCTGATCCTAGAGGGCCTAATTCCCAACAACCGACTATCTTATGACGCTCCATGGAATATCGAATGTAACCATGGTGATACAAAGAAATACCCGATGGCGAACATCCTCCTCCGCATCGATGATCGGGAGGCTAGACTGCTAGTCGGAGTTGCTCCTTGACTACCTGCTCCTGTTCTACTTGGCCGAGACTGGCCCCACTTCGGAACATTGTTGGCCCCTACTCTTACAGGGCCTACTTCCCCGGTTCAGGAGAAGCCCGGGGACTTGTTCCCTTTTTCCCCAGAGATTTTTCCCCATAGACACCGCGTCCCAAAGACACGTAAAACAGAGGCGTGTGGAAAAAGAGGACTGGTTAAGAAAGGCTGAGACTCTTGGTAACGTTAGTTAGCCCAAAAGACTGCTAGTCATGGCAGGAGATGACAAGGATAGATACGGGAATTTTGCCAGACCTGGATCTTCCTGACTTCCGTCAGAGGCAGAGGGAAGACCCAGCTCTGGCTAGACAATATGAGAAGGTGGTACAGGTCAACGACAACATAATGGATGAACAAGGTGTAAGAGTGTTTCCACATTTAGAACTATTGTATGACATCCTATATCGTGTGAATAATGTTACACAAACGGGAGGTAATTCAACAAATATTAGTCCCTAAAGGTTTGATTAAAACAGTGTTTATCCTTGCCCATACCCTCCTATGGGGTGGTCATTTGGGCAGAGATAAGACCACGTACCGCATCTCATCCCGGTTTTACTGGCCAGGCATACATGGTGACATCATGAAACTATGTGAGACATGTCCGGAATGCCAGTTAACTAGCCAAAAGGGACAGCAGCTGGCTCCTTTGGTTTCTCTGCCCTTGGTATCAGTCCCATTCAAGAGGATTGGTGTAGATCTGGTAGGACCTTTAGAACCCTCTGCAAAGGGACATAAGTTCATTCTAGTTGTCGTAGATTATGCCACCAGATATCCTGAGGCCTTCCCTCTGAGATCAGCCACTGCTAAACAGGTTGCTCACAGGCTGTTAGAGCTGTTCTCTCGGGTAGGACTTTCCCAAGTAATGTTAACTGACCAGGGAACAAATTTCATGGCAAAGTTAATGCAGGATGTCCTGAAGTTGTTGGAGGTTAAATCCATCCGGACCTCAGTCTACCATCCTCAGACTGATGGGTTGGTAGAGAGGTTTAACCGTACTTTAAAAACCCTGCTTAGGAAGTTTGTGGACACTGAAAAGCGAGCTTGGGATGAACTTCTCCCTTTCCTATTGTTTGCGGTACGAGAAGTTCCCCTATCATCCACAGGCTTCTCCCAATTTGAGCTCCTATATGGACGCCAACCTCGGGGTATTCTCGACCTACTGAAGGAATCCTGGGAGGAGGATCCCTCCCCCTCCAAGAATACCCTTCAGTATGTCATAGACCATAGAAACCGCCTGGACATGATAGGTCGGTTTGCTAAAGAAAATCTTAAATCTGCTCAAGAACGTCAAGAGAGGCAGTATAACCAAAATGCCCGCTTAAGGGTCTTCCAACCTGAGAAACAAGTGATGCTGCTACTACCGACTTCAGAGAGTAAACGCCTTACAAAGTGGCAGGGTCCTTTCCAAGTTCTCCGCCGCACTGGGGAGGTGAACTATGAGATCTCTCAACCAGGGTCCAGGAAAGGTAAACAAATCTACCATGTAAACCTCCTGAAACCCTGGAAAATGATGAGATCACTGTTCATCCACCCTCAGGAAGGAGAGACAGATTTGGGTCCACAGCCTCCAAAGGGGAGTACGTACAATGACCAGCAGGTTCCCATGGGAGAGCAGTTAACAACCGAAAAAAGGTCAGACTTATTGGAATTATGTGACCAGTTTCCCAATGTTTTTTCTGAGCTGGCAGGGCAAACTGATTTAGTCTCCCACAGGATCGAGACGGAACCTGGCGCAAAAACACGATCCCATCCTTATAGATTGCCAGAGGGCAGAAAAGACCTTGTAGAGAGGGAGATAATAGACATGTTGGAATTGGGCGTGATCGAGGAGTCCCACAGCGAATGGTGTAGCCCTATAGTGTTGGTCCCTAAACCAGATGGGAAGGTGAGGTTCTGCGTGGATCTCCGAAAGGTACATGCTGTATCCAGATTCGATGCATACCCAATGCCTAGGGTGGATGAATTGCTTGATTCTCTTGGCAAAGCAGAGTATATCTCCATACTAGATCTCACGAAAGGATATTGGCAGATACCTTTAGCGGAAGAATCCAAATGCAAAACTGGCTTCGCCACCCCTTTCGGTTTATACCAATTCGTCACTATGCCATTTGGGTTACATGGGACTCCAACCACATTCCAAATGTTAATGGACAAGGTGCTACGACCCCATAGGGCATATGCCGCGGCCTACTTGGATGACATCGTCATCTATAGTAGGCATTAGTGGTCCCAAATAAAAAGGTTAAGGGCAGTCCTTACGTCCTTAAGAGAAGCAGGGCTCAATGCCAATCCAAAAAATGTGCCCTGGGAAAAGCCACTACAAAATACTTGGGCTATGCCATTGGGGGAGGGGTAGTAAGGCCACTAGCCAGGAAGGTGGCCGCCATAAAGGAAGTCCCCACCCCACAGGCAAAGACACAGGTCGCTCCCTTTTGGGGTTAGCAGGGTATTACAGACGGTTTAGACCAAATTTTTCAGAAATTACTGAACCCCTAACAGATCTAACAAGAAAGAGTGCCCGACACAAGTTATATGGTCTTGGGAATGACAAAACGCCTTTGACGGGTTAAAAAAGTGCCTGTCAGAGGGCCCCGATCTTCGGAACCCAAATTTTAAAGAGCCCTTCATAATCCAGACGTGTGCCTCCCAACAATTTGATGGTGTTGAACACCCCATATTGTTCATTAGCCGGAAACTGTTCCCAAGGGAAGTGACGTATTACGTTATTGAGAAGGAGTGCCTCGCTGTAAAATACGCAAATGAAGCCTTGAGACATTATGTCGCCGGGGTACACTTCACCCTGGTCACTGACCATGCGCCCTTGAAATGGTTAAACACCATGAAGGACACAAACTCGAGGTTGACCAGGTGGTATATGGCCCTCCAGCTTTTCTCTTTTGATATACAGCATAGGCCTGGGAAGGACCATGGAAATGCCGATTTTTTGTTGAGAAGGAGTGGAGGGCCGGGCTTCAGCCGTGTGGGGCCCTAGCCACACACAAACAGGGGAGGTATGTGACAGGGTGAAGTCAGCCACTAACCGTTATGCCTGGGAGACATACGTCTGAGTGCTTCATCCAGCACTCAAAGGGTTAACTCAGGAGAAAAAGCTGGACAATCAGGAAGTAAGCAGACACCTGAGAACCAGCATGATGGGATATAAGGAAGTCTTGGCTGGTAGTCAGGTGGCTCTCTCTCAGAAAAAATCCTAGACAAGCTGCTATGCAGATGGGTTCATAAGTACCTTTCTAAACCACAGTAAGATCTGTTCATATTGTTTTCGGACTGTTTGTTATATATATAAAAGGTTTGGTTATGGATTAGCCAGCCCGCCTGATAGATAGGCTTGCAGTGTTAGTTAGCTCTCCCAATGTGGAGCAGGTTTTATTTTCCAATGTTTATGCCTTAAGGGACAGTGTTTAGATATGCTGTGGAGCAATAAAGCCATTCAACGTTTGCTCTAAACCTGAAAGTACACATGTGGACTATTGTCTGACCTCGGCTACAGGCCGTCCTGCCACATGCCCCTACTCAAACAAGGTTATATAACTAGTGAATGAATACAAGGACAGATAATCCAACAGGTCACAAAAGTAATGTAAAAACGAAAATATTATTTTATTATGTGCTACTATGATTAATGGTGGGCACTTTTTTTAAATTCAGTTTCGTTTTTTTCTGAAACTCGATAAGATTTGGTTTTGGGTTGGGATTTTTATAGAAAACGTATTTTTCCTTTCAGCGATATTTTCAGGCTTTTCTGCTAAAGTTTTTTTTTTTTTGTTATGTGGTGTCAACACAAATTGGGATGTGCACACCAAATGGATAAGAAAAAGTCAAGCACTTTTGTTAACCGGAAAATAGTGCAGAGGTGCATTGGGTGGTGCATTGGTGCATCCAAACCAATGCGTCCCCCCCACTAGAAACATTTTACAAGAATAAAGGTAATTTCAGCGACTCTTCACATTGCTTATAATGCCATTTATTACAAATCCAAGATATAAATTCCAAAATATAAGTCCCCTATTGCCATCGTGCAGATTTTAGACAAGAAAAAGATCCATATCGAGAGGACCCACAATTATCCCTGCGGCCCATCTTCCGATGGGTTCTGAGCACCAAGTGTGTGGTCTACAACTGGTGCAGTTTATAAAAGGTACTATCATAGTTACATATATAGTTACATAGTAGATGAGGTTGAAAAAAGACATGCGTCCATCAAGTTTTCATCCAATAATATCTCAAAAGGGGAAAAATAAATTCCTTCCTGACTCCAAGAATTGGCAATCAGATTATACCCTGGAT
Source organism: Ascaphus truei (assembly GCF_040206685.1). Taxonomy (NCBI): domain Eukaryota; kingdom Metazoa; phylum Chordata; class Amphibia; order Anura; family Ascaphidae; genus Ascaphus; species Ascaphus truei. Next base: position 319,078,413 of record NC_134485.1, on the reverse strand, counting down.
CAACAGCCTTCCCATATTTACTTATTAGGGATATCCATGTACTGTATACCTTTCCTTTCTACAAAGATCTCCAGCCTTTTTTTGACCATATCCATTGTATCTGCCATCACAGTTTCCATGGGTAATGAATTCCACATTTTAACTGCCCTTACTGTAAAGAACCATTTCCTTTGTTGCTGGTGAAATTTCCTTTCCTCCAACCTTAAGGGATGGCCCAGAGTCCTTTGTACTGCCCTTGGATGAATAGTTCTTTTGAAAGCTCCTTGTACTGTCCCCGAATATATTTGTATATATTTATCATATCCCCTCTTAGATGCCTCTTTTCTAATGTAGATAAATCTAATTTAGCTAGCCTCTCCTCATAAGATAGATTGTCCATCCCCTTTATTTATTTGGTGGCTCATCTCTGCCCTTTCTCTAGTTCCATAATTTTTTTTCCAAGGAGTGGTGCCCAAAAATGTACTCCATATTCAAGGTTTGGTCTTACTAATGCTTTATAAAGGGGCATAATTATGTTTACTTCCCTTCCATCCATTGCCCGTTAAATGCAGGATAAGATCTTGTTTGCCTCTGCAGCTACTGCATGACTTTGGGCACTATTGCTAAGCCTGCTGTTTACACGCACTCCTAAATCCTTCTCCATCAAGGAATCCCCTAATTTGTCCCCATTTCATACTTACCTGCTCAAAGAAACTAATAAGGTTAGTTTGGCATGACCTATCTTCATAAATCCATGTTGACTGATACTAATAATTTTGTTGTGAAAGATGTATAGGTGGAGGGAAAGAGAGATGAAGACGTGGATAGGAGGAGAGTGGGGAAGTTCGAGAGAATAAAAAGTTTACAAAAGAGTGAGGAAACAGCAAACACAAAAAGCAATAGGGAGGACATAATGAGATGCAGGGAGAGAAAGGTAGGAGGGCAGTTCCCAGGTATTGGAGAATATGAAGAGTCGAAGTTGAAAGAGCAGGTGTATAAATCAGGCCTGGGAGGGCAGTGTAGCACTGAAGGTTAAACAGCAACTTAGATGTTTTTAAATTATCAGAGAATTTAGAAAGTCAAGTTCCTACAGTTGCAGGGTTGTTGTTGAAGTGCATAATCCAGTTCCACTTGTATATTTCACCTCCAATTCAACTTCAATTTTATCTCCACAGACACTTAATAAGTGACACTTACGATGTTACACAGCCATATGGCACAGTCAATATAGACTGAGTTAAATATTCTAATTATGTCACATGGCAATAGAAATTAAGGGAGGGACTGTGCCTAATCAACTCAGACAGACATAACAAAGAGATGTTAATGTGATAATAGTTCTGTTGCAGTTGCATAGTTATATTTGAAGGTGAGCACGTCCTGGTTTCAGTGTAGTGAACAGTAGTTCTCTAACTGTGTCTGAATGTGACCCTGTCCCTGTATAACAGTGTGACATTTGTTTTTTCTCCAGGAATCATGGATAAAGTGCACTGAATCATCATCTGAGAAGGTATGTGAAGCCAACAAACAAAGACGAGCTTGAAAAGGGGATCATGAAGTACTGTAAGGAGTCTCTAACTGTGGAAACATACAATAATTACATAAATCCTATAAATAATGTGTTACCAATGGTTATTGAAAGAAACAGAATTGAAACCGTGATGTGAATTTAAAAAAAATCTGTCTTGTATTTCAACTAAACAATTTAATTTTTTTTATCTTTTTTTACTCTTTCAGATAACGTTTTGATAACAGAAATCAAGTATCGGCCACTAAAAGGGTTGATTTGACCTTTGGTAAAGAAAATGATGGTTGATCGGTGCGATAATCGTTCTCGCTTTTAACAATGTATGCTATCAGTGTATAGCAGGCAACCTTTATTGCACATGCTATGCCCAGATCAGATACGAACACTCAGGGGGAGGGGTGACTACAATCAGAGGAATGAGTCATGCTGAATGTGAGAGTGTGCACTCTTTGCCTATAATGATTATTAAGAGAAGGCGAAATTGTGCTGTGCCGTTTAATTTAAAAAAAAAAAAGTGTATGTGTGTGCCGAGCACGCGCATTTTAAGTGAAACTTCTTTGTCTTTTGTCACTGGTTTGTCACAGAAATTGTATTTGTGATGGTGATGTTTATAATTAAAAATCAAAAACAAATTTCAGTGCCAAAACGCAAAGAAGTTTGACTTAGGACACATTTTTTTTAGCTATTTGCACTTCTATATTTAAAGTAACTGTGAATTCCTTGTGTGTGTGCGTCACTGTGTGTGTGTGCATCACGGTGAGTGTGTGCTTCCGTCAGTGTGTGTAGGCGTGCGGGAAGCGCAGGTGTCGCCGTGTGTGAAAATAGTGATGAATATATATATGGTGTGGTCTATTTAACAAGAAAAAATAGCAAGTGAGTCCCCATTTGCTATTTTTTCTTGTTAAATAGACCACACCATATATATATTCATCACTATTTTCACACACGGCGACACCTGCGCTTCCCACAAGTCTTTTACCTAGAATCAACAAAAGGGAAATTGGACTTTCCCTTCAGGGTTAAGCTGCAAAGTCTACCGGTTTTTATATTAATTCTATTATCACCATTATTATTTATCACTAATTGTAATTGTTACACCTCTAATAGTAGCGCCTCACATCCCTTTGTTTGCACTGTGTAGGCGTGCGTCAGTCAGTATGTGTGTGCGCGTGTGTGCGTCAGTCAGTGTGTGTGTGCGCATCAGTCAGTGTGTGTGCGTCAGTCAGTTTGTGTGTGTGCGCGCCAGTCAGTGTGTGTGCGTGCGTGCGTCAGTGTGTGTGCGTATCAGTCAGTGTGTGTGTGTGCATGCGCATCAGTCAGTGTGTGTGCGCGTGTCAGTCAGTGTGTGTGAGCGCCAGTCAGTGTGTGTGTGTGTGCGCGCATCAGTCAGTCAGTGTGTGTGTGCATGCGTCAGTCTGTGTGTGCACGCGCCACTCAGTGTGTGTGTCACTGTGTGTGTGTCAGTCAGTCAGTGTGTGTGTGTGTGTGTGTGTATCACTGTGTGTGTGTCAGTGTGGCGCTGGGGTAGAGAGTGTGCTTAGCTTGTCCTGCAGGCTCTCCAAGTGCTCCCTCCCCCTCTGAGGACACCACGCTTAACGCTAGAGGGACACGAAGTGCTCAGCGCTCTCCCCTCTCCCTCCGATCTATGGGGACATGGCGCACTCAGCACTGTCCCCCCTCCATCCATCAAAGTAACGGCGCGGTCAGCGCGCAGCGCTCTCTCCCCCCCCCCCCTCTAATGATGCTGCGGGGGATGCGGTGCTGTGGGGGACGCGGCGCGCTCAACCCCCTCCTCCCCGTTACCGGACATGTGCAGCCCCCCTCCCTCTCTCCCCCGAGCGGAACTGCGGGGACATCTCGGGGAGGGGTGTGTGTGTGTGTGTGTGTGTGTGTGTGTGTGTGTCGTCCGTCCAACGCTGACTCTTCCTGGTGGAAGTTGTCAACACTGGCGGCCTCTTCTGCCAGCAGTGATGCCACTTCCGTCACCACTGACTTCCATCTCCAATCAACACATTCACACTGCTGAAGAAGTTTCACTTAAAAAAATGAATTAAAATAATTTGCGGCAGATGAAATCACTTGAACCTCCAGCATGCCCAAAGATACAACCAGAGACCAATTGTAAGCTTATTTTTGTGGGTTCGTTCAGGAATCCTTGCCCCATTTTTTGTCACGTACTGTATGTCTTTTGTGACAGAGTCCCTGACTCAGTAAGCTGGAATGGAGGATGTGTGTACTTTCCAGCACTAAACCAGTTAACCCACGGTTGGAGAACTGCATACACCTGCAGCCTAATTAAGCAGGATGCCTGAGAGACTGCAGGTTTAAAAAGCAGGAACTGGCTCACACAAGGTGAGCTTGTTTTTCCCCAGGAGGGTGGAGAGACTTCTCCTGGCTAGGAAGCCCTAGCTGTTGCTCTGGTCCCCCCAGTCCTGCGAGGAGCTTTGCTGCTGGGACCAGCTGGGACCCCAACCCAGGATAAAGATAAAGATTGCTGCGAGCTGGACACAGCCTGCTCCCCGGAACCGGCATTCCTGTTTGCTATTGGAGCTACAATACAGATAAGACTTTATTGTTATACTTTGTGGAGCACATGTTTTGGGCATAACCAGATTAGCTGGCTGCCCTGTTAGTAAGGGCTCAAGAAGTTGAGTTAATTTCCCTAACAGGAATAGGTTTTATTTTCTATAATTTGGTTTCTTAAAGGGACGGTGCACCCGTACTTTATTTGGTTGTGGCTAATAAACCACTACAGTTTAAAGTTTCCCATCGTGTCTAGCATCTTACTGACCCCTCCGCGAGGCTGGCCTGCCACAGGTGATGTCAGAAGTGGGATGCTACGCCTCTGGGGGTCAGTAGATGAAGATGTGTTGAGACACTGAACTCAAGCAGAAAACCAAAAAAAAAGGATTTTTGCTGAAGCATGGAATTTACAGCTAGCAAGTGCTGAGTGTAAAGTTTGCCCCGTCGAGTAGGAAAGGATTGCTGTGTAAAGCTAATGCCTTTTGCTGAAGCGAGTGAATTTGCAGCTAGCAAGTGCTATGAGTAAAGTTTGCCCTGTCTGGTATAAAAGAAAGCGAAAATGGATTTTTTCAAAGAAGTTGCCCTAGGAAGAACCCAGAAGGTTAAAATATTGTAAAGCAAGTACAACTTACGTGTATTGTGCAAAGTCTGCCCCGTCGGGTGTGAAAAAAACCCACAAAAAAGGGGTTTTAAAATGGCCGCCGTCAAGTGTCCGTTTTGCAATTTACGTAATCATACAAAACAGTGTCGCTTCAGGCCATATGATGATGATGATGATGACAACTCGTGCGTGGCCACAGGAAGAGAGCTGTACCCGCAGATGAAAGCTGCAAAAGTGACCAGCGTCCAGAGCACAGGACCCCATAACCTTGGAGTCAGTGACCAGGAATTCGGAGCCGTGCCGGCTAGAAGGAAACCAGGTGACTTTCTAAAGGAGACAGTATGCTGGGCCTGTCATGAACCAGGTCACACGGGAGAGGTGTGTCCCCAAATTCTCAAATATAAACAGTGGCAACAGGAGCAACATGATGAATATTGTCTCCCACAGCTGCAAAAGCAAGCAACGCATTGTGAGTACAAGCAAGATGTGGAAGCTGATACCAGTGTGTGTGTGCCCAGTACCACAGATGCCTCTGGAGCTAATAAAGAGAAGAAGAAGAAGATTTCTCAAGACACAGAGGAAGTGACCGAACCACTTGAGCCTGCGATTTCAAGACAACAGGCGTCAGCAAGCCACCGAGATATGCTGCAGACCGGAGTGATGGGCAGAATTGTCACGGGAACGGTGGCAAAGGAAAAGAAGGAGCAAAGGGAAGCTGAATTCTTGATTCAGGACAAAGAGGCCTTAATTTCGGCACTCTAAACTGCCCACCGTGATTATGATGTCTTGCAGGAGCAATTGAATAGGGAGCGAGAAGCGAACGCCGAGGTACAGAGGTGTATACTCCCAGCTATAAAAGAGTTTGAGGCTTTAAAGAAAACAGAACGTCTCTTACGGAGTGAGTTGGAGGAGCTGACGACAAGTTTGGATAAGGCCAACACCGCAATTGCAACCATGGATGAAAAGCAGAACAAGTCTGATGGACTAATTGCTAATATGAAACAGAAATATGGGAAGGCTCTACAAGAGGTGCACAATCTCAGCACAGAGGTGAAACACTCACGCCAGGAGGGCCACTGTCTAAATACAGAGCTGGGTACTTTGAAGAAAGCCAATGAGACGGTCCTAAGGGATATAGAGACTGTGAAATGGAGAACATAAACCTGAAGGAAGAGGTTTTAAACCTGACAGGTCAGATCAGTGATGGGACTGAGAAGCTTCACCAAGCACAGGTAGGGAAGACGCAATTGGCGCAAGAAAAATTAGAAGTACAGGCTGCACTGCAGAATGCAGAGAGAATGCTGGAAAAAGAATGCCTCGCCCTGGAGCAGCTGAAGGTCACGTTGAGCGCCACAAGAGCATCGCTGGAGCTTAGAAGCCAGGTGACTATGTATGTGAGGGAACACGAGAAGGTCCAGCGACAGAAGCAAGAGCTGGAGAAACAGAGAGGCAACTCATTCCCATGAGTCAGTATACCAAGGAGAAAGACGCCTGGAAAAAAGAAGCAGCAGCGATCCTAGCGACAAACTGCAGAGCTCCAAAGGATGGAGACGCTGATGCGAACCCAGATCAAGCACCGGCCTTTCTCCCTCCCTCCCTTTTTACTGTTAATAAAAAAATATATATATGTTGCTTTGCTTCAAATTATTTGTTCAGATGTCATCATAAATATAATCTGTGTGTATATAATATATACTGTGTGTATAGTAAAAATGTGGAACTACTTACTGTACACACTATATTTTATATACATACTATAGTATAGTATATTATATATACAGTATAAATTATATACACTGTGTGTAAGCCACCCCTTATTCACATAAAACACTTTTTCAAGTATGACATTTATATTAGAGTAAATTAGAGCTTAAATGTAAATAACAAAGACTTTGTGAACAAATACAATATGTACAGCCTGTACAAGTTATTTAGTTATTTTCTCCATCACCCTACCTGGTGAGGACTGGTTCTTGACTACCAGTCTGCCCTCACTGGCTGTAAGCCCTGGTAAGCAGGCCTGCCAGTACTTATCATGGGTTTTCCCCACTCCCAGCAGTGTCCTTGAGTGACAGGGGAGGAAGAGGAACCAGGCCTTGGTTCACCCAATACTGGGTCAGACCAGGTGCCCTCCTCCTGGCTGTACTTAAGGGGATTGCCGCCCAAATTGAGTCAGTGCCTCTACCCACTTGAGAGAGGAAGGTCACACACAGGTTGCCTGAATACTGGCCTTCCCTGTTCCTCTACGCTTAGGGGGAGCGCGAGTGGATACCTTTCCCCTGATTCTGATAGAGGATCAGGGAAGAGCAAGGACTGCTACAGGGCTCTTTTTGTGCAATGTGCTGTGCTAGGAGAGGATGTGATACATAGCATAGAGGTAACAACATTAGCCTTATACTAGTAAGAGTTACTAAGAAATCATTCATCATCTCAGGTTGTATTCTATACATCTATTTATCTCAGCCCTCGCAGCAAGTTTTAATCACATGTTCGTAATACTGCCATTATTTTTTTTATTATAGTTCACATTAAGGGTTCTTTATATGTGTAAACATCCCATTTTGGAGCACTTTTATCTTAGTAACAACACCATACTGTATCATTTCAAGTGTTTGTTACTGTCACGGGAGACCAGGTTAATTGTACACCTTTTACCAGGATCATATATTCAGCAAAACAAGATAATGAAATAAATTGAGGTTTATTCACAAAAATAGGCATGCACACAATGATACACAAAATGCAGACGAAAAGACACTTACTTGGGGTCTGGGGTCGAAAACTAGACTTTCCTAGCTGTATGACACACTAAATAAGAGTTTTTCCTTGACCGAGACTTAGCACCACACGTCCTGGAACTAAAATCGGCTTGAAATCCAAACCGCGACCACTACGTTCGTTTTTGAGAACTTGGTCCCAAAAAGCTGGACTTAGAACATTTTCCGGGCAGACTTTTCTGAAGCCGCTGATCTGCTATTTGCGTAAGAGCACTTTTGAAATGCCCGCCTGCTCTTCTGGTGCTCAGAATCTCTCCGGTGATTGGCTTAGGGGTTTCTTATAGTATTTTGCAGTTCATTCACGAAATACTACAGCCAATCAGAGTGTGGGAACTTTCTCAGCAGCCAATCAGAGGGAAGCCAGTCTGAAAAGCCGGGTAAGCGTGGAATCTGAATCTGCCAAGGGACAGGCGCAAGTTTGCCACCTTAGTCCCTTGCTATTCAGATGCCACCCACTGGATCAGGCTCCTCCAAGTCTGGTGAGACAAATGGCAACCGGGATGACTGCCATTCATCCCAGGACGTGGGTACTTGAGCCCTTCCCTGCTACCCAAATGGTCGTCACACCCCTGGTGGCTTTCAATGCCGAAGTTCAGAATACTTACTGGCATCAACATGGTAGCCCTAGTAGCCTATCTGAACATTGGTTCCAAAAGTCCATGCTCATATACCATGCACAACAATACATACAATATTAAACCCAATGTTAATAAAATATACATTTACTTTATCCTAAGTCTCTGTGTGTGGGGAATAGAATAGAAAGCTGCACGTTATTTTCTACTAGCCTTTATTCCCCACACTATCTAAGAGACTTGGACTGACTCTAAGAGACCCCTCAAAACCTTATATTTATGGTTGGAGTGCCCATGAACCCCAATACCGGTTCTGTGCTACCTTGGCATTAATTGGGTATCCCCCTTAACCTAAGGACCCCTCATAGTTACAGGGACACTTTGCATCCCTTTTCCCCATTTACCTTTCTGGACTGTGCTGAAGCAAGGAACCCTAGCGGTGAGTCGCGAAAGCGTTTTTTCAAGGGGAGATATTGCACTCCCAGTGGGGAGCTGCGAGCTGGGGAGGTATCTCCCCTTGCTCCATAGAGCCTTCCCTATACCTCAAAGGGACCGCTACCTGATCTCTTGCTACCTTTACCCTATCTGGAGCTCCAAGGGCTGAGACCCAGTCTGAGCCTATACCTGGGTCTGCAAGCAGATCCGCATCTACCCTCACCACCTCTGCTCCGATAGTTCCCTATGGGTCTCATTGTCTGAACAAAAGTCATAATGGGGATCAACACATACATGGGGACATTAGTCGGGCATGGTCTGGTCTCTCCATAGCCATAACCTCTCAAATAAGTTTTATGATATACCGCATGCTTGGAGAATCTATTTGTTTCCATTTAGCTGCAATAGAGCATCTGGCTACAAGCAAAATGTGGGAGATTCATTTACTTATTAAGTAGATACAATTACTAGAATATGCACACAGCAAAATGTGAGTTGAACACCGGATTACAGATGTCCTACCTGAGAAGAGAAAGATGAAGTCTGTTATGATCTTAAGAGATGAGTCCAATAATAATTATGCCTCTCAATACACACACTAAGTGCTCTGGCAGTCAGAAAGAGGGGATATTGAGAGAGAAGCCTTCCGGACCCTATACCTTAACACATAATGTGTCATCCAAGGTCCCCTAGACAGTCCCTATGGATATTGCTTCCAACGATAGACCACTCGCTCAAAACAATGGGACACCCAAAAAATAAAGCACAACTTCACTACAGGCAACTCGCCAATGACACCCTTTTTTGGTAATCCAGAGATCCAACTGTCAGGAATCTGCGTTCTCCTCGCTTCCCTCACAAAGCACTCCCTCTCCGCAGGGAGCCCCTGCACACACAAAACAATCCTGCCTTACCGGCCTCCACGGCTCCTCGCCCCTGCCGCCGTCGCGGGATCACTCCCCTCGGCGATTCCTCTACCCAGCGCCGGGCGCGTCCACACCCTCCTACACGCACGCAGACGTTATGTGCATGCATTCTCAGCTTACAGAGCACACGCCTAACAGAGCACTTTTAACCTCTGCTTCTGCAGTGAGGCGTCGCCCCCAAGCATCACACAGTTCAATGCAAAGCAATGATTACACTCAGCTGGGCTGTAACACCTCTCTCCTATCAGGGAGGACTCCCTGCAGTCCTCCAGGTCTGCCCCCTTTTCCCATTGGCCTGCCCAGCTTTATTATGCCTGTGCTTCCCATCACTCGTCGCTCGACATAGTTCTGTATGGAAGCATTTGACTATTCTCTCAGTGACTCCTCAGGTATTGACGCGGATTGGACGACTACCCCCTATGGCTCTCGACTTTGGCTCTACTTGGACTTCGTGACTTCTGGCATCCCTGATCTTGGCAACGGCAATAACCATTCCTTCTCTACTACCGGTACCGGCAAGTATTCTCTTCACTACTATACCTGGCCTGGCAACAATAACACCACACTCCGGACACGCTCCCTTTGCTGCGGGTGCGTGTATCCCTACGTCCCACCTCAGCACAGGGGACGGGTCTGGTCTGCGGGCAGCACCGGCGTAACATTAACCCAGGTTGCATCAGCAAACATGAGGCATGGCACAGGTTAGGCATTATCAAAATTAGGAACGAAAGAGGCTTCCATAGAGCGATAGATTCCGTTACCACCAACTAGTAGGATGGTATGCTCACCACCTCTGAGCTACAATTATTTTGAGAGCTTGTGCTCCAACGAGGCAGGAAGTGGAGGCTTGATCTCCTCAATTTACCAAATTATAATCAATCCCAACAGAGAGGTTAAGTGTGGGTTCATGACTGCCTGGGAAAAAGACCTTGGAGAGTCTATAGAGATGGAAGACTAGTTAGAGATTTGCGAAAACATATCTCATTGCTCCATACTGTATGTATGATGACTAAAAAAAAACATAATTAAAATGATAGATAAATGGTATCTGATGCCGGATAGGCTCCACAAAATGTACAACAGTGCTCCCCAGGAGTGTTTCAGAGCATGTGGGTAGATAGGCTCCATGGTCTATACCTGGTGGGAGGGTCCAATATTGCCCCTCAATGGTCCGAAATATTTGCTCTTATAAATAAAGAATTGGGGTCCTCCATATGCACAAACCCGTGGGTGGCCCTTTAAATAAACCAATATAAGAGCTCCCACACCTAGCCCAAAAATGAATCTCCCACATTGTACTTGCAGCCAGATGCTCTATTACAGCTAAATGGAAACAAATAGAATAACCAAGCATGCGGTATATCATAAAACTTATTTGGGAGGTGATGGCTATGGAGAGACTGACCAGCTGTATGTCGGACAGATGCAATAACTTGGGAACCATGGTTGGAAGCACAGGATAAACCGAGCGGAGGCAATGCAGAAATCCTCCTCTAAAATTTAACAGAAGTGCCAATACAGGTCAGCAAAGACAATAAAGACAAAGATTTCACTGTACAGGGAACATGGCCCCCTCCCAAATAATGACCCTAATTAGGTTGCTTCCATCTCCAATCAACAATGTTTTAGCTTAACCCTACCAGCATATGCAGTACTCTACCGCACATTTATGTTCTGTACCCCCCACATCATTTATCCATGTGCTTTTTATGTTTCTTTATTACTGTATATGTGAAAATGTAAAATTCTACTTTTTACTTAACAAACTAAGCGTTACAAAATTAAATCTAACACAAAATGACTAAGAGGTTCTTATTTCTCAGATGTCTAGAGATGCCATGACTGGTGCAGCATCTAATACTTTCCTGTCATATTACTTACCGCCTACCAACATCCCAACAAAAAAAATAAAAAAGGACACAACTGATTGCCACGTGATGTTAGATATATTCCTGTATTATACTGACTCTACTTATTAAATGTTTAATGGCTTCTATGACTATTCGGTTGACTATGACGATATTTTATTACACTGAAAAACTGAAGTAGACTGAGCTTTCTACTAATCACTCTGATTTCAGCTTCCTTTGGAGCCGCATATCCCATCCATCACCTTCTTCTTCACCGACTGTTTAATGTGGCAGCATCAAGGAAATGACAGATTTGTGCTATTCTAGAAGAAGCAAGAACCAGCCTGACAATTAATCTCTATGCACTTCACTCTTACCTTGTCATAAACTATATCATGAATAAAAAATGTCTGACTTCTAGCTCCTGAAAAAATGTGTATATATATTAAAAGAAGACAAATTCAGAGCTAAAAGATGTACAATGATATGATAAAACTAAAAATGTATATCAACACAACAAAAATGGCAGTATTCCAAAAAAGATATATGGTGTAGGATAGATGGCCCGGATGAATCTTGGGGTCTGAGCTGCTTCTGTGGAATGAACCAGTTCCAAACAAATCTAAAAAACAAAAAAACAGAAGTGCATGCCCCATATGTTTTACCATATTTAATATATATATTGCCAGGTTGGAGTAACCTTAAAAATGCACACACAAACAATCGTGATAAAATCGCAGTAGGAATGAACCTGATCTCAGCTACAGCTACTCAGCTGTATCAAGAAGCCACGCCAGAGCAGATTGTATCACCTCACTGATGTGCCCTCTGGTCAGGATAGCCTCCGACAGGTCCAGTTGTGGGCTGGATAGGGCTATTGCTAGCCTAGAGTAGGTGATAACATATTTACAGTATTTCTGGCGGGAATCCCGTTTTGATAAATGTCTGAACGTAATAAATGGCTGTTTATACAAAAACCATGGAGTATTAGCCCTCTTTATTATCGTATCTGATATTTTTAACGGATCCCAGAAAATGTGCGTTCATTTTGGTGGTGCACTATTTGCACTATAAAAATAATGCACATTTTTAGGTTACCGCAGTTTCATATATTCAGGCCATAGATGTTAATAAAACAAATGAATACGACCGGGGTTTTCTAATCTACTGATTCTCTGATCTACTGGTTCTCACTGGGGTTCTCTAATCTACAACAAAAGTTATCTGAATGCGATCCCGTGTTAACTGCAATTGACTTGAATAGTGTAAAGGTTTCAGTCCAGGCTTTGGCTGGAACCCGCCCTTACCTGGCTGAGGTGGACATTTTGATTTCTGGCAGCCTACTCTATTGGCTGCGCCTGTTCAAGGGCTTAAATAGCAGCAAGTGACTTCCAGTCCCCACCTGAGCATTGTATACGTTTCACCTGTGTTCCTGGCCACCTTGGGTTCTAATTACAGGGCCTTCCTTGTTCATGAGCCTTCCCTTTGTTCCTGGCCGCCCTGGGCTCTAGTTCCTGAGCCTTCTAAGTGGCTTGCAGTCCCTGTGGCTTGCCTATCCATGTGGCTTCCCTGTTCCAGAGGCCAGTCTGTTGCTGTGGCTTGCCTATCCCTGTGGCTTTCCTGTTCATTTGGAAATCTTGTTACTGACCCCGGACCATGACCCCGACCTCGCTGCCTGCCACCTGCCCTGACCCTTTGCTTGTTGCCTGGATTCTGCACCACTGCCGCCAACCCTGACCTCCTGCCATCTTACCGACTATGGATACTCTTACAGGACTCTGTCCCTGGGCTCATGGTCGGTTAATTTGCATCCCTACCTCAGCCCTGTGGGTCCGCTTCCTCATCGGAGACGAGCACCATCACAAATAGCAGTTAACGTGGTATTGCACTGGAATGGCCCATATTGGAAGTCAGTGAATCTTCCTTCTAGGTCGCAATGCGGGGTATAGCATCCTGATCCTGCGTTAATGATCATTTGCATCCCGACACGGCTTTAGCTGCCATTCAAGTCAATAGGAATTAACCCAGGATTGGGGTGAGATACCACACATCACAGTTTAGCGAATCCCAGCCTTAGAGTCAAATTCACTGATTTTCAGCATCAACATCTCATAAACTTCAATGGAGTTTCACTGATAAAAGACAGAATTTTCAAATGTTCTTGTCCAGAACCTCAAAATCACACTCCTTTGTGACCTTGAAAGATGGAATTTCTGGCTGTCCTTCTCTTACCATTAATGGTCCAGATGCACTAAGTTCAGTTGAATCCAGGCAAATAACGTGACCTAAAAAAGGTTGGGAGATTATTTTCCCTGATCTTAACACATATCCACAAAGGTAATCTACTACAGTATATATTTTGGAAAGTTGTTTCTCTGTTTGCTACTTTATGCATTTGAACACCTCTTAAGATATCGTAATAACATTTTTCATGCTGGTTCCTGAGATCAAGAAGCAGGTTTCTGTCTATGTTTTGATATAATTCACAAATGACATCACATAAAGCATCACAGATTACATGATCCATCACAAAACCCTCAAGCTACCACTTAAATCTTGGTCACCCTGAAAATCCAATTTGTAACGTTTGCAAAAATACAGGTATGATAATGATAATGTATATCTCCTCTCTCGCAAAAAACTATATTTAGGTATGACCTAAAAAGCCTAATGTTAATTCGCAACAAAAAAAAAATGTTACACTATAAGAATGAGTAAAACTGAGTTAATGTTATGTTATTCTCTTTACTGGATAAGTGTTATTATTAAAATGATGTTAATTAAGTAATAATCTAAGGGGACATTACTGGCCAATAATGTCTGGACTGGACTTGAAAAGTTGAAGGCCTGAGGCCTAATAGCATAGCATTAATTTGTCTGGTCAATAATACTAAATATAAGCTCAATGTATTTTTTCCATAAATTATAATATAGACACCGTTGTATCGCCATATTGATTTTTTTATTAAAATAATATTCTATATCTTATTAGACTTTTTGTTTTCTTTCTTGAACCTGAGAGCAGTCCCTGAGAGCTGCTGTTCTCTCTGACTGTAGGACAAGTGCTACAGCTCTGAAAACTGATTGGCTAGAATTTAAAAAGTGTCAACATACCAGAAATTATGACATTACGAGAAGAATAACGCACTGAAATCAGCCAATTAGCTTTCAGAGCTGATGGTATTATCAGTGTTTTAACCTATAATTGAAGTAAACACCACGTAAATAGCCTAACAGGGTTTAGTGCATCTGGGCCATTGTGTGAAGGTATGTTTTCTTTTTACAGGCATACCTCGCTTTAAGGACACTCACTTTAAGTACACTCGCGAGTAAGTACATATCGCTCAATAGGCAAACGGCAGCTCACGCATTCGCCTGTCAGCACGTCCTGAATAGCAATACCGGCTCCCTACCTGTACCGAAGCTGTGCGCAAGCGGGGAGATTATAGAGCCTGTTACAAAGGCGTTATTTACATCCGTTATGCACGTATATGACGCTTGCAGTACAGTACATGCATCGATAAGTGGGAAAAAGTAGTGCTTCACTTTAAGTACATTTTCGCTTTACATACATGCTCCGGTCCCATTGCGTATGTTAATGCGGGGTATGCCTGTATATGATATATGATATATCATGCTTTCTTTTTATATGATAATGGTAAATCAATTTCTCCTTTCCTTGCAGTACCACTTTTGGGGCACCAATAAAAACCTACCAGATGAGAGCAGGAATAAACAGATCATCTGAATATATTTACATCCAATATATACAACGACAGTAGCTAAGCATTTTTTTTTCTTTCATTTCATTAGGACATCATTATTTTTCAGTGACGCACATCCCTGAGATAATAGTCACCTTTATAAGTAGCCCTCAGAATCTTAAGCCACAAAAAGATTGAGACTAAAATAGATCATTTTTCTTACACTGTGTATTTAATGCAATCCAAGATAATTTTACCCGTTGCACTCTGCCAGGTGTATTGTATGATGCGCACAGACAAGTGGACAAAGCCATGCCAATCAGCAGTCCATGTGAAGTATGAATGTACATTAATGTGCTTGAAGGAGACAGGCTCTGAATACAAGAGTAGATCTTCTATTCTACAAAAATAATAGGACAGTGAATAGTGAGCACAGTGCTTTATGTGCTTTCAATGTTGATAAACTATACACAGGAAAGTAAACCCAGTTGTGGTCACTCTTTCCCCTGAAGTGGATGTGTTATGACGTACTGTAATTAAAAATACCTTTATTAGATGAATCATTAAAATGTAGGTAGTATTGACAACGACGCTTGGCTAGATCCTTCAAATTCAATGACGAATATTAGGATTTTGTGAATTAAAAAGGTTGTTGTTTTTTTTTATAAATACTAAACAACCTCTGGTACCACTATTTCACCAATAGTGAAAAATAAATGTCCCCTTAGTATATATAGGGACTAGAGATATATAGAGCTCCCACCGTAATCATCCTGATTGCCCTAGATGGGTTAAATATATATATAACCCTAATTCATAACCAGAGATATTGCTTGAATGTGGATTCATATCCCATGAATGGTAATATATATTCAATATACAGTGCATACAGGGTATCTAATAGTAGATGAGGTAGCGATATAGCAACAAAGTACCCGTAGCTTATATGGTATAACAGGATGTATTACGCAGGGAGTAGTCCTAGATATTAACAAAGACTAGCCATCTTGATCTGATCCCTGCATAATACATACTGTTATACCATATAAGCTACGGCCTACTCCCTGCATAATACATCCTGTTATACCATATAAGCTATGGGTATATTACCATCCATGGGATATGAATCCACATGCAAGCAATATCTCTGGTTAGGAATAAGGGTTATATATATTTTGAACCCATTTAAGTGTAGCCATGTGTAAAATTGGTGTACAGATCTCTCTCATGCTGGCAGTAATCCTGCTAAGAAGGCAGGGTTGCCAGTAACTATCATGGAGGTTTGCCCTCAAACCCTGGTGAATTGTCATGTGTAGCAAAGGAAGTGACGACATGCTTTGTGTCCACTGTTAGTGACATAGAGGTGGGTCTTTCTGGAGTCTATATATTACACAGCACTGCCTAAAGTTAGTCAGTCCAAGGTAATGTTCTTATGTTCATCCTGAGTGAAGTGTCTGCAGCAGTTCAAGTCTGTCTGTCAGAAGAGTCAAGTGCAAGCTGATTACACACTGTGTCCAGGGACCTGGCACAGCTGGTGGTCTCCCTTAGGGGAGAGGTGGAGAGCAACTCAGTTAAGAGAGGAGGAACCTTCTGCATGGAGTACCTCAACAAAATGAGCGGCTAAGTACGACCGCTATGATGGGCAGTCTGCCACGTAACATGCTATTAAAGATGTTTTGGTTCAAGAGATCCTTCCTGAGTGAGTCTGGAGTTATTCCACAGGAAGATGCACCAAGGAGTTCTCTGTCAGATACTCCTCCCTGCTGCCGTAGGGATCCTGATGGGGTGGAGGCGCTGTACCAAATGTGAGTAGGACTCAGCACACTACCTCAGACGCCTGTCATGGTGATATTCCCCATTACCAACCAGTGGGAGACTCAGGAGTCCTGTTGCCTGCAGGTGCACCACAACACACATACATGTAATTGGGAGCAGATTACACCCACAGGGGCCAATATGAGATTGGGTGGGGGTCTGACCGTTACATTTTTGGAGACGCTGCTGAGATACCTATCAACAGGACAGGCTTTGCTAGGCACACTGGGAAACAGGAGAGTGTATGCTGCCAGTCAGTGCTGTGGATGGGACAGGAGCCTAGGGGTAGTCAGGAAAGGTCTGGACGACTCGCAAAGCACACCCTAGGGCCCTGAGAGGAGTAAAGTGGGTCTGGAGACAGGGCTATAGCTGTTCTAATCACCTTGAGGCAGCTAGTTGTAGGATGCCTGAAGGGATAGCCTGGTTAACCTGGGTCAGGAATTCCTGAGATGGATCTGCGTTAGTGATAGCCAACAGTAGGTTGATGCCCTAGTACTGCATGGGAGAAGCCAGAGTACTCTAGCCAGTAGCCAGAACACTTACCACAGAGCACATACTGGAGGAAGATAGACACAGCATACAGAGAGAGAGTGAGCCTAGCCTGAGGTAGTAACATGAGTCAGACATACATGGGATACATGTAGGTGGTGCACTGGCATTCTTTATTGCATCGAAATGGCGGCTGCCCAGCAGAGAGGAGCACCATGTGCGATAGCAGTTATCAAGTAAAGATGGCGACCGCAAGTAGTGAAGTTCCACGCGGTGCGGAGAATCTAAGATGGCGGCCAGCGCCTGATGGAGAGAGCGCACATGGTGTGTGTATCACAGGAGAACAGACTACCGAAATGACTTTGGCTAGTTTGCTATGGAGTGGCGCTAAAGCAGTGGCTGCGCCGTTTTGGTCCTGCCTAGGATCCCGGGGTGCTGCCCTAGATGAGAGTGTGGAGGACATTGTTGTTATGTGTGGAGTGGATGGAGAACATGATTGCCAGACGGTGATCAACAGAAAAGTATCTACCTCAGTTGCTTATGTGAATGGCCGTGCAATCCAAGATGGCGGTTCCCGCTTCCCTGGGAGACCACGTGGGCCGATTGAAGAAAATTCTGCAAATCATGCTATTGCAAGGAGTTGGCCGGGATTGGCGTGAAATACAGAACCCCACCCTGCTGGGGGAAGTGGAGCGAAAGCTGTGGCCGTGCCCTCCTGGACTGTGACAGGCTCAGAGCCAATTCTGGGTAATCAAGTGAACCTGTGGGACCCTCCCTTAATATCTACCAGGGGGAGGGGTCCCTGTATCTGCCAATTGCGAACCGAGTTGGCTGAGGTTGGAGCTGGATGTGCGCTTCCTGCCCTTCAGTTGCGAGGAGCTGGTGAGCAGGCGAGACTACTGTGCAAAGTGTCTCCCTTTGCCAGTACAATTGAGAACGAGATGGACATTGCACTGCACCCCTATTCATTAGGTAGGAAAATTAGGGTGCTCAAACTCAGATGAAATCCATCCAACTCAGTGGATCATAAATCATAACCCTGGAGATACCAATGGGAGTGGGTGGGTGCAACATAGACTTGTAAGCATTAATGACAAATGTCAAACTTAACCATGATGGTCTAATACCCATAAAGAAACCCACTCACGTCATCTCCAGGGGTGATAAGCAGGCGTGCCAGCCATGAGGGATCCACAATCCAGGTGAAGGCAGAAGAAGAAGACGAATGGCGCACAGCCAGAGAGCCAGGTGTAGGATAAAACTGCTATTCTTTATTCGTGCATGCAGGAAGACAGGTAACCCCCTTGGGGGACAAAAACAGGAACCTCCTACGCGTTTCGGACCTGGGGGTCCTTTATCAAGGAGTATGGGGTGTGTTAGGATAAGGCCCCTTATATACCTGATTGATAATTGGTAAATTTAGAAAATCTGTGCGAAATCGCCGCCGCCACCCAGTGCGCATGTGCGTGACGTCACCTGAGGCGCCGCACCACCAAGCCAAAGGATTGTGGGTAAGTACCGCCCCCTTTCACTGTCCGCGCATGCTCACATCGGAGCGTGAGGCTGACAAGACTCATCTAGTCAGTGTCTCTGCTCCTGCCAGTAGTGACGTCATCGCGGGTCTCCCATAGGCCGGTACATGTCGCTGGCCCACCAATGAAAGTGGTGCACGGCAGACAATGCACCAATCGGAACGGGTCCCCCGCGCCCACACTAGAGGCAATCACGGAACACACAGGCTAGGACTAACCAAGGACAACTAAAATTTGTATATAACAGGGATGTGAAAACAAGGTCTAATAATTAGACTTTGTTTTCACATCCCTGTTATATACAAATTTTAGTTGTCCTTGGTTAGTCCTAGCCTGTGTGTTCCGTGATTGCCTCTAGTGTGGGCGCGGGGGACCCGTTCCGATTGGTGCATTGTCTGCCGTGCACCACTTTCATTGGTGGTCCAGCGACATGTACCGGCCTATGGGAGACCCGCGATGACGTCACTACTGGCAGGAGCAGAGACACTGACTAGATGAGTCTTGTCAGCCTCACGCTCCGATGTGAGCATGCGCGGACAGTGAAAGGGGGCGGTACTTACCCACAATCCTTTGGCTTGGTGGTGCGGTGCCTCAGGTGACGTCACGCGCATGCGCACTGGGTGGCGGCGGCGATTTCGCACAGATTTTCTAAATTTACCAATTATCAATCAGGTATATAAGGGGCCTTATCCTAACACACCCCATACTCCTTGATAAAGGACCCCCAGGTCCAAAACGCGTAGGAGGTTCCTGTTTTTGTCCCCCAAGGGGGTTACCTGTCTTCCTGCATGCACGAATAAAGAATAGCAGTTTTATCCTACACCTGGCTCTCTGGCTGTGCGCCATTCGTCTTCTTCTTCTTCTGCCTTCACCCCTATTCATTGCCAGGAGGCTTCCTGGTAGTAAAGGCTGGGGACAAAGAGACATTGCGATGCCTGTGCATGCAGTGTCCCCAATGTGGCATATATTATCTGTGGGCCGTGCAGCCCTTTATGCCTGGGCACGCCGCGTAGGCAGGAGGAGAAACAGCCAAGCTGACGGCTGGAGCCTCGTCCAAGGTAAAAACGGAGAAAGCTGATCCCGGAGAATGGGGATTGTTGATAATGATCGCTACGGAGAAGAAAGAGATTGGGGCCTGCAACTGCAGTGAGACCCCGGAACCTCACTGTCGGTCCCATGCAGAAGTACCACTACCAGCGTCGGAGTCTGTCTCATCGGACGAGGAGCAAGCAAGCCCGACATCGGTGGTGATGCGCCTACCGGCGGGCCACTACCGCGGTGCTGAAAAAGAACCAGGAAACGAGTTCTGATGTACCGCGATGGCCTGCGCTGATGCGACCGGAGCGGATGAGTCCTACGGCCGTGGCGACTCCCAGTGTGGAAGGAGAGGAGGACCCCATCACAAGCCGACGGGGCGGTGAGCCACCCCCTTACCCTCCACAGGCTCCAATGGATGCGACGGCGAAGGAAGGCCCAGCCAAGGCCCAAGCGGAGCAGCGGGAGGAACCATCACTTCCGGCGGCGGATGTCGATCTGGAGGAAGAGGTTCCGGTGGGGAACCCAACCCAAGATGGCGGTGCCTCGACCCGCAAGATTGATGATGTCACTTCCGGTGGACACAGCAGAACCGGTTGGAAGATGGCAGCGCCCTCGCGACCGCCGTGCTGTACCAAGTCGTCTGGAGGAGAGAAGAACAAGAGCTGGCAGGCCGTGCGGAAGCCTGGGAACAAGGAGACGGGTGAGCCTGATCTGCTCAACACTGGCACCGACAGAGGTATTGCCAAATTGCGGATAGTGATGCCACATCGCCAGCACATGTCCCCTTTTGTTCTGCCCTCGCCCATGGCCCAAACCCCTGCCCCTGTCACCTCATCATCCGGGTCCCTATCGAGCCAAGGGTTGTCTGGGGAGTCCCGGGATACCTCTGAGGAACGGACTGGGTCGAATCTGGACTGGGGGTATTGTTTTACTTTCGATGAAGGATCGGGGAGGGAAATGATTGCTTCAGGGGTGTCGTCGAGAACGAATTCGATTGATTGCAATGCCAATGTGAGGGGTAGGCCGAAACGCTTAGGGTCAGCCTCTAGGTCCACAGGGACATCAGGTGTGTCTTCTGGGGGGGAACCGGAGGAAAGTGAGATAACAGTGGCCGTAAAAGAGCAGGCTGTGGAGAAGGAAACCAGATGGTGGGCTCCTATGTTTTAGGGGTATGAGGCCTGATTGGATCGTACGCGATTCATATAAATAAGGAGTGACATAGTGGACCACTGGTGGGATGAGGGTGAGTACTCAGATGAGGAGCGCCTAGAAAATTTGAGGAAAAGATGGTACGATATTCAAAAGGGCTTAGTTACTCCCCGAGAGTCGTCCATACTATATGACGTGGTTGCTTCTGAAGAACCATTGTCATGGGTGCTGCCAGGCAGGGCAGGTAATAAGAAGCTTATCCGCATCAGCTGGGCTGAGAGAGCAATAGTTGCCAGATACAAAAGATCTCATGGTCTGGAATATCCGTATGTGCCTGAACCTCTCATGCAGGAGATAGAGGATAACAGGGATACATGGCTGAGGGAGACTGTTGAGGATTATATTATGTCTAAATCGGGTGGTCACGCACCGTACAAGACTGAGGAGAGGATATCTTACCTTATGAGGGTATGGAGTGTTGGGCGCAACATCTTCATGCATAAGATGGAGTATAGGCCAGAGAATGGGCCGCCCAGATCTTACAGCATTACAGTGAAAAATGCCAATGGGAGGGAGGTGCAGAAACCAGACCCTAGGCATTATTACTAAATTAGATTCTCCTTAGGAGCAGTAGAGTCTTGCAGGCCAGGATGTAGCTGTTATGTGATTATGTTTCTGATGTAAAAAAAATATATATGTGTTCTGTGATAATGTATTTTTATTCTAATGTATATTGATGTGTTGCAGTGCTACCTGAAGGAAGGTTCCGCAAATTTAGATCCTAGTCGGGCCGTTGGGTTCCACCGGGGGGAGATTGTAGCCATGTGTAAAATTGGTGTACAGATCTCTCTCATGCTGGCAGTAATCCTGCTAAGAAGGCAGGGTTGCCAGTAACTATCATGGAGGTTTGCCCTCAAACCCTGGTGAATTGTCATGTGTAGCAAAGGAAGTGACGACATGCTTTGTGTCCACTGTTAGTGACATAGAGGTGGGTCTTTCTGGAGTCTATATATTACATAGCACTGCCTAAAGTTAGTCAGTCCAAGGTAATGTTCTTATGTTCATCCTGAGTGAAGTGTCTGCAGCAGTTCAAGTCTGTCTGTCAGAATAGTCAAGTGCAAGCTGATTACACACTGTGTCCAGGGACCAGGCACAGCTGGTGGTCTCCCTTAGGGGAGAGGTGGAGAGCAACTCAATTAAGAGAGGAGGAACCTTCTGCATGGAGTACCTCAACGAAATGAGCGGCTAAGTACGACCGCTATGATGGGCAGGAAGATGCACCAAGGAGTTCCCTGTCAGATACTCCTCCCTGCTGCCGTAGGGATCCTGACAGGGTGGAGGCGCTGTACCAAATGTGAGTAGGACTCAGCAGACTACCTCAGACGCCTGTCATGGTGATATTCCCCATTACCAACCAGCGGGAGACTCAGTAGTCTTGTTGCCTGCAGGTGCACCACAACACACATACATGTAATTGGGAGCAGATTACACCCACAGGGGCCAATATGAGATTGGGTGGGGGTCTGACCGTTACATAAGGCAATCAGGATGATTAAGATGGGAGATCTGTATATCTCTAGTCCCTATATATACTAAGGGGACATTTATTTTTCATTATTGGTCACTGTACCAGAGGTTGTTTAGTATTTATAAAAAAACAACAACCTTTTTAATTCACAAAATCCTAATATTCATCATTGAATTTAAAGGATCTAGCCAAGCGACCTACATTTTAATGATTCATCTAATAAATGTATTATAAATTATGTCATAACACATCCACTTCAGGGAAAGAGTGACCACAACTGGGTTTACTTTTCTGTATACTGTAGTGCCGACGAGTATTCTAAAACAAATCTGGGGCAATCAACAACAAGATCTGGGTACATGCTGGGTACATGCTGCAACATTTCAGTGACATTTCTGCAGACGGACTAATGGCCCATCAGATTAACAGCGGGGGACCCTAGCAGTCCCATTCAAACTGAATGGGACTGCCAGGGACCCCTGCTGTGTTAATCTGATGGGCCATTAGTCTCTGCAGAAATGTCACTGAAATGTTGCAGCATGTACCCAGCATGTTTATTGCATCGAAATGGCGGCTGCCCAGCAGAGAGGAGCACCATGTGCGATAGCAGTTATCAAGTAAAGATGGCGACCGCAAGTAGTGAAGTTCTGATCCCGGAGAATGGGGATTGTTGATAATGATCGCTACGGAGAAGAAAGAGATTGGGGCCTGCAACTGCAGTGAGACCCCGGAACCTCACTGTCGGTCCCATGCAGAAGTACCACTACCAGCGTCGGAGTCTGTCTCATCGGACGAGGAGCAAGCAAGCCCGACATCGGTGGTGATGCGCCTACCGGCGGGCCACTACCGCGGTGCTGAAAAAGAACCAGGAAACGAGTTCTGATGTACCGCGATGGCCTGCGCTGATGCGACCGGAGCGGATGAGTCCTACGGCCGTGGCGACTCCCAGTGTGGAAGGAGAGGAGGACCCCATCACAAGCCGACGGGGCGGTGAGCCACCCCCTTACCCTCCACAGGCTCCAATGGATGCGACGGCGAAGGAAGGCCCAGCCAAGGCCCAAGCGGAGCAGCGGGAGGAACCATCACTTCCGGCGGCGGATGTCGATCTGGAGGAAGAGGTTCCGGTGGGGAACCCAACCCAAGATGGCGGTGCCTCGACCCGCAAGATCGATGATGTCACTTCCGGTGGACACAGCAGAACCGGTTGGAAGATGGCAGCGCCCTCGCGACCGCCGTGCTGTACCAAGTCGTCTGGAGGAGAGAAGAACAAGAGCTGGCAGGCCGTGCGGAAGCCTGGGAACAAGGAGACGGGTGAGCCTGATCTGCTCAACACTGGCACCGACAGAGGTATTGCCAAATTGCGGATAGTGATGCCACATCGCCAGCACATGTCCCCTTTTGTTCTGCCCTCGCCCATGGCCCAAACCCCTGCCCCTGTCACCTCATCATCCGGGTCCCTATCGAGCCAAGGGTTGTCTGGGGAGTCCCGGGATACCTCTGAGGAACGGACTGGGTCGAATCTGGACTGGGGGTATTGTTTTACTTTCGATGAAGGATCGGGGAGGGAAATGATTGCTTCAGGGGTGTCGTCGAGAACGAATTCGATTGATTGCAATGCCAATGTGAGGGGTAGGCCGAAACGCTTAGGGTCAGCCTCTAGGTCCACAGGGACATCAGGTGTGTCTTCTGGGGGGGAACCGGAGGAAAGTGAGATAACAGTGGCCGTAAAAGAGCAGGCTGTGGAGAAGGAAACCAGATGGTGGGCTCCTATGTTTTAGGGGTATGAGGCCTGATTGGATCGTACGCGATTCATATAAATAAGGAGTGACATAGTGGACCACTGGTGGGATGAGGGTGAGTACTCAGATGAGGAGCGCCTAGAAAATTTGAGGAAAAGATGGTACGATATTCAAAAGGGCTTAGTTACTCCCCGAGAGTCGTCCATACTATATGACGTGGTTGCTTCTGAAGAACCATTGTCATGGGTGCTGCCAGGCAGGGCAGGTAATAAGAAGCTTATCCGCATCAGCTGGGCTGAGAGAGCAATAGTTGCCAGATACAAAAGATCTCATGGTCTGGAATATCCGTATGTGCCTGAACCTCTCATGCAGGAGATAGAGGATAACAGGGATACATGGCTGAGGGAGACTGTTGAGGATTATATTATGTCTAAATCGGGTGGTCACGCACCGTACAAGACTGAGGAGAGGATATCTTACCTTATGAGGGTATGGAGTGTTGGGCGCAACATCTTCATGCATAAGATGGAGTATAGGCCAGAGAATGGGCCGCCCAGATCTTACAGCATTACAGTGAAAAATGCCAATGGGAGGGAGGTGCAGAAACCAGACCCTAGGCATTATTACTAAATTAGATTCTCCTTAGGAGCAGTAGAGTCTTGCAGGCCAGGATGTAGCTGTTATGTGATTATGTTTCTGATGTAAAAAAAATATATATGTGTTCTGTGATAATGTATTTTTATTCTAATGTATATTGATGTGTTGCAGTGCTACCTGAAGGAAGGTTCCGCAAATTTAGATCCTAGTCGGGCCGTTGGGTTCCACCGGGGGGAGATTGTAGCCATGTGTAAAATTGGTGTACAGATCTCTCTCATGCTGGCAGTAATCCTGCTAAGAAGGCAGGGTTGCCAGTAACTATCATGGAGGTTTGCCCTCAAACCCTGGTGAATTGTCATGTGTAGCAAAGGAAGTGACGACATGCTTTGTGTCCACTGTTAGTGACATAGAGGTGGGTCTTTCTGGAGTCTATATATTACATAGCACTGCCTAAAGTTAGTCAGTCCAAGGTAATGTTCTTATGTTCATCCTGAGTGAAGTGTCTGCAGCAGTTCAAGTCTGTCTGTCAGAATAGTCAAGTGCAAGCTGATTACACACTGTGTCCAGGGACCAGGCACAGCTGGTGGTCTCCCTTAGGGGAGAGGTGGAGAGCAACTCAATTAAGAGAGGAGGAACCTTCTGCATGGAGTACCTCAACGAAATGAGC
Organism: Ascaphus truei; assembly: GCF_040206685.1. Classification (NCBI taxonomy): domain Eukaryota; kingdom Metazoa; phylum Chordata; class Amphibia; order Anura; family Ascaphidae; genus Ascaphus; species Ascaphus truei. The sequence goes on along the minus strand of NC_134485.1, from coordinate 319,052,961 downwards.
GGCTAAGTACGACCGCTATGATGGGCAGGAAGATGCACCAAGGAGTTCCCTGTCAGATACTCCTCCCTGCTGCCGTAGGGATCCTGACAGGGTGGAGGCGCTGTACCAAATGTGAGTAGGACTCAGCAGACTACCTCAGACGCCTGTCATGGTGATATTCCCCATTACCAACCAGCGGGAGACTCAGTAGTCTTGTTGCCTGCAGGTGCACCACAACACACATACATGTAATTGGGAGCAGATTACACCCACAGGGGCCAATATGAGATTGGGTGGGGGTCTGACCGTTACATAAGGCAATCAGGATGATTAAGATGGGAGATCTGTATATCTCTAGTCCCTATATATACTAAGGGGACATTTATTTTTCATTATTGGTCACTGTACCAGAGGTTGTTTAGTATTTATAAAAAAACAACAACCTTTTTAATTCACAAAATCCTAATATTCATCATTGAATTTAAAGGATCTAGCCAAGCGACCTACATTTTAATGATTCATCTAATAAATGTATTATAAATTATGTCATAACACATCCACTTCAGGGAAAGAGTGACCACAACTGGGTTTACTTTTCTGTATACTGTAGTGCCGACGAGTATTCTAAAACAAATCTGGGGCAATCAACAACAAGATCTGGGTACATGCTGGGTACATGCTGCAACATTTCAGTGACATTTCTGCAGACGGACTAATGGCCCATCAGATTAACAGCGGGGGACCCTAGCAGTCCCATTCAAACTGAATGGGACTGCCAGGGACCCCTGCTGTGTTAATCTGATGGGCCATTAGTCTCTGCAGAAATGTCACTGAAATGTTGCAGCATGTACCCAGCATGTTTATTGCATCGAAATGGCGGCTGCCCAGCAGAGAGGAGCACCATGTGCGATAGCAGTTATCAAGTAAAGATGGCGACCGCAAGTAGTGAAGTTCTGATCCCGGAGAATGGGGATTGTTGATAATGATCGCTACGGAGAAGAAAGAGATTGGGGCCTGCAACTGCAGTGAGACCCCGGAACCTCACTGTCGGTCCCATGCAGAAGTACCACTACCAGCGTCGGAGTCTGTCTCATCGGACGAGGAGCAAGCAAGCCCGACATCGGTGGTGATGCGCCTACCGGCGGGCCACTACCGCGGTGCTGAAAAAGAACCAGGAAACGAGTTCTGATGTACCGCGATGGCCTGCGCTGATGCGACCGGAGCGGATGAGTCCTACGGCCGTGGCGACTCCCAGTGTGGAAGGAGAGGAGGACCCCATCACAAGCCGACGGGGCGGTGAGCCACCCCCTTACCCTCCACAGGCTCCAATGGATGCGACGGCGAAGGAAGGCCCAGCCAAGGCCCAAGCGGAGCAGCGGGAGGAACCATCACTTCCGGCGGCGGATGTCGATCTGGAGGAAGAGGTTCCGGTGGGGAACCCAACCCAAGATGGCGGTGCCTCGACCCGCAAGATCGATGATGTCACTTCCGGTGGACACAGCAGAACCGGTTGGAAGATGGCAGCGCCCTCGCGACCGCCGTGCTGTACCAAGTCGTCTGGAGGAGAGAAGAACAAGAGCTGGCAGGCCGTGCGGAAGCCTGGGAACAAGGAGACGGGTGAGCCTGATCTGCTCAACACTGGCACCGACAGAGGTATTGCCAAATTGCGGATAGTGATGCCACATCGCCAGCACATGTCCCCTTTTGTTCTGCCCTCGCCCATGGCCCAAACCCCTGCCCCTGTCACCTCATCATCCGGGTCCCTATCGAGCCAAGGGTTGTCTGGGGAGTCCCGGGATACCTCTGAGGAACGGACTGGGTCGAATCTGGACTGGGGGTATTGTTTTACTTTCGATGAAGGATCGGGGAGGGAAATGATTGCTTCAGGGGTGTCGTCGAGAACGAATTCGATTGATTGCAATGCCAATGTGAGGGGTAGGCCGAAACGCTTAGGGTCAGCCTCTAGGTCCACAGGGACATCAGGTGTGTCTTCTGGGGGGGAACCGGAGGAAAGTGAGATAACAGTGGCCGTAAAAGAGCAGGCTGTGGAGAAGGAAACCAGATGGTGGGCTCCTATGTTTTAGGGGTATGAGGCCTGATTGGATCGTACGCGATTCATATAAATAAGGAGTGACATAGTGGACCACTGGTGGGATGAGGGTGAGTACTCAGATGAGGAGCGCCTAGAAAATTTGAGGAAAAGATGGTACGATATTCAAAAGGGCTTAGTTACTCCCCGAGAGTCGTCCATACTATATGACGTGGTTGCTTCTGAAGAACCATTGTCATGGGTGCTGCCAGGCAGGGCAGGTAATAAGAAGCTTATCCGCATCAGCTGGGCTGAGAGAGCAATAGTTGCCAGATACAAAAGATCTCATGGTCTGGAATATCCGTATGTGCCTGAACCTCTCATGCAGGAGATAGAGGATAACAGGGATACATGGCTGAGGGAGACTGTTGAGGATTATATTATGTCTAAATCGGGTGGTCACGCACCGTACAAGACTGAGGAGAGGATATCTTACCTTATGAGGGTATGGAGTGTTGGGCGCAACATCTTCATGCATAAGATGGAGTATAGGCCAGAGAATGGGCCGCCCAGATCTTACAGCATTACAGTGAAAAATGCCAATGGGAGGGAGGTGCAGAAACCAGACCCTAGGCATTATTACTAAATTAGATTCTCCTTAGGAGCAGTAGAGTCTTGCAGGCCAGGATGTAGCTGTTATGTGATTATGTTTCTGATGTAAAAAAAATATATATGTGTTCTGTGATAATGTATTTTTATTCTAATGTATATTGATGTGTTGCAGTGCTACCTGAAGGAAGGTTCCGCAAATTTAGATCCTAGTCGGGCCGTTGGGTTCCACCGGGGGGAGATTGTAGCCATGTGTAAAATTGGTGTACAGATCTCTCTCATGCTGGCAGTAATCCTGCTAAGAAGGCAGGGTTGCCAGTAACTATCATGGAGGTTTGCCCTCAAACCCTGGTGAATTGTCATGTGTAGCAAAGGAAGTGACGACATGCTTTGTGTCCACTGTTAGTGACATAGAGGTGGGTCTTTCTGGAGTCTATATATTACATAGCACTGCCTAAAGTTAGTCAGTCCAAGGTAATGTTCTTATGTTCATCCTGAGTGAAGTGTCTGCAGCAGTTCAAGTCTGTCTGTCAGAATAGTCAAGTGCAAGCTGATTACACACTGTGTCCAGGGACCAGGCACAACTGGTGGTCTCCCTTAGGGGAGAGGTGGAGAGCAACTCAATTAAGAGAGGAGGAACCTTCTGCATGGAGTACCTCAACGAAATGAGCGGCTAAGTACGACCGCTATGATGGGCAGGAAGATGCACCAAGGAGTTCCCTGTCAGATACTCCTCCCTGCTGCCGTAGGGATCCTGACAGGGTGGAGGCGCTGTACCAAATGTGAGTAGGACTCAGCAGACTACCTCAGACGCCTGTCATGGTGATATTCCCCATTACCAACCAGCGGGAGACTCAGTAGTCTTGTTGCCTGCAGGTGCACCACAACACACATACATGTAATTGGGAGCAGATTACACCCACAGGGGCCAATATGAGATTGGGTGGGGGTCTGACCGTTACATAAGGCAATCAGGATGATTAAGATGGGAGATCTGTATATCTCTAGTCCCTATATATACTAAGGGGACATTTATTTTTCATTATTGGTCACTGTACCAGAGGTTGTTTAGTATTTATAAAAAAACAACAACCTTTTTAATTCACAAAATCCTAATATTCATCATTGAATTTAAAGGATCTAGCCAAGCGACCTACATTTTAATGATTCATCTAATAAATGTATTATAAATTATGTCATAACACATCCACTTCAGGGAAAGAGTGACCACAACTGGGTTTACTTTTCTGTATACTGTAGTGCCGACGAGTATTCTAAAACAAATCTGGGGCAATCAACAACAAGATCTGGGTACATGCTGGGTACATGCTGCAACATTTCAGTGACATTTCTGCAGACGGACTAATGGCCCATCAGATTAACAGCGGGGGACCCTAGCAGTCCCATTCAAACTGAATGGGACTGCCAGGGACCCCTGCTGTGTTAATCTGATGGGCCATTAGTCTCTGCAGAAATGTCACTGAAATGTTGCAGCATGTACCCAGCATGTACCTAGGTCTTGTTGGTGATAGCCCCAGATTTTCCAAGGCAAGATTTAGAATACTCGTCGGCGCACCTGTATAGTTTATTATAATCACCTTAACCCAGAGGAGCACCATCCCCTACCCTCCTTCAATCTGAGCGAGGGTAGCCCTCTTTCTTTGTCTGTGTGCTTTAAATGTTGGTTAGAGATGTGCCTAAACTTCACCGAAATTCGTGAACTGGGGCAGAATTTGACCTTTTTTGTGTGCGAAAATGTTTGCATAAATCAGCACGCTTTGCCATAACCCACCAAGCCAGTTTGGCCCTTTATGCTGCCAGTTACTGCCATTTTCGGCAAATGCTGACAAATTCTGGAAAAATTGCGTTCCAATTTGTAAAATTGAGGACATTTCAAGCAAATTGAACGCCTAATTTCCTAAAACAAAATCTGTGAAATAGTTTGCAAAGCACTTTTGAAAATATTCGCACATCTCTAATGTGGGTGAATATTCACCCTGTGGGTGCAGGTTCGTATTTCTGCTCCTACCAACCATTGTGGCCAAGCCCTGCCATCTACTGCACTTATTCCATCACCTCCTGTCTCTGTTAGTCTCCCAACATTCCATTTACATTTTAAGCTACTGGTATATGGGGCAGAGATTTCCTTTCCTATTGTCTAACTATGTTTATTGTACTTATTGTATTACATTTTTCTGTACTGTATTATCTCTTTTGTAAAGCGCTGAGTACACTGTGGGCGCTATATAACGATATACATACATATCCAATATGACCAAAGTAACAGTCCATTATTCTTTCAACTTGAGCACATGCTAGTTTGTTTCAGCGAGAGCAGTATTTACGTTGCACATCTTTATGGTGTGCCAAGCTACGTATGTATTATGAGTGTGTTATCTTGTGTGTTTATTTACAGGTTAGATCTTTATAAACATCTAATCGCTTTCCGGAAGACAGAAGGAAAATAAGGTCCACACTTGATAATACAGTATGATTAATGAATAAATGAGACCATAAACATATTTTCCACTATTTCTTTTTCAGCATTGTATCCAGCACTGTTGCCCATTGTACTAAGAATGAGTTTAAACTGTACGCTACTTAAACCTGTTATCATCTCAGTACATCCGTCAAACAGAATGGCTGGAAAAGTTGCCAAGCTAAAGGGAAATAATAGTTCAATGAACAAAAATCATTTATTATAAGAGATAATTTCCATTTGCAGGTCTGTGTACTGTACCTAGAGATGTCTAATCCAATAAAACTATTTTAATTATGAACATTTGGTATCTACATTATGCAGGCTTTTGAGTATTTCTGGCGTAAGATTAACTCTCTTTTGATTAATTGTATTCTCCAGTTATTTATTTTTAGGGCTGTTACTCACAATTTGTTTAACCCGTTATTATGCTTCTAATCGAATATTCTATCCCTCTTCTATACACACATTCTTATTCACTATTCTTCACAGACATACAGATTGGAAACACCCAGGAAAAATATATGCACTAAGTAAGTAAGATGTGTAGCAAAATGTATTGATGCCCATTAAGGAGCATTAATCATTTTCAACACAGTGAAAAGCAGGTTAATGCACCCACTACCATCAACTAATGCATAGGTCATGCATATTTATCATACTTCTCATCATATTGAATAGGGTCTAACTCCTAGATATAAATATGCCCATAGTTACAGGCAGTAGAATCCAATTATCAGTAGAATCAGATAATTTATTTATGTAACATGCCACTAAATGTTTATAATGATAATAATAAGTATAGCCCCTTTCCCTACGCCTAAGGGAACTACACGGCAACTACGCGTGCTGCTATACCTGTTTGCTCACAGGAGTCCTAAGCTTCCGCCTCTGGGAGCCTGGGGTGAGCTCTTTCTCCATGCAGTGCAGCGCCTCCACCTATGAGGGATCCCAACGTTGGCGGGATAACCCCTCACAGGAACCAATACACAGTAAGGAATAATACACCACACAATGTATATAACTAAGGTTTACTGTATACACTACTAACACATAAACACATACAATAACTGTACCCACAATATACACCCAATGATCCAACACGTGGTGGTTCCCCCAAAGTACTGAGGTTGCCGTGGCACCAATACCCCTGGCATCCTGTCCCAGCAATTCCCACCCAAGTGTGAGGTAGCGCTACCCCCTGTGGATGTAGGTGCACGTTGGGTACCTATCTGGGTACTCCAGTACCCAGGTGCTGCTTGGTGTAGTGAGTTGGAATGGGTCCCCACGTAGCGGGGCCTCTAACAAAAATCCCCTCTCTCCTAAAGGGTCCTGATCCTCCTTGCAGCGTGAGCTCAAGCTGGAGGGTCTCACACAATGTCTCTGTATCATGTGACCTGGTCCCAGGCCGCAGGGCACCACGTGGCCGTCCGATCACCAGTGCAGAAATAATAATAAGGGGAATAGTCACTATCTGGAGCCTTCCCTGCAACACTCCTCTACTGGTGTCTCCGAGCCTAACTGGGGCCTAGGGGCAATGTCTAGGCCTAGCCCAGGAAGTACTGCTCCCTGGACACTACAGTACTTCTCCTTTGGCTCCTCCGTCCAGACTGACTCACACGCTCCCTGCATGTGGAGGATATCCTGTCTCTCCCTCCTGCGCGAATCCCACATGGCCATTCCCTCCCTCTAGAGATTCTGGGACATGTAGTTCTCCAGCTGTATGTGCGGAGCTAACCTAAGATGGCCGCCACACTCCTTCGCCGCCCTGTACATGCGCAAATCACAAATGTCCACTCTCACCTCCCGATCATGCGGAGCTCCGTGGAACCACTAAACAGCTCCACCCGCAGGGTAGGAAGACTTAGCTGTATAAGATTATTAACAATAATAATTATTATTATCATTCAATATTCAATGATAATGAATATTGTATTTGCAGCAGTAGTAAAGCTGGATTTTCATAATACAATGCAGTAGCTTGGATGGTAACCCTATCCACTTTAGGGAGGTTTTACCATGTGCCAAAGTGCCTTTGAAACTCTACAAACCCAGTTAAATTAAACTCGCACAAATTTGTGAACATGACAAATTACAGTATAAAAATATGCAGCTGACGAAAAAGTCACAAACATTACACTTTGATTAAAAAAAACTGCCAATCCGCAAATATTTTACTTAAAAAGTACCTTGACACCAACTATTGCAAACAATGCACAAAATATTTGGAAAATATTGATGAATGTTGATGGCGATTGGAAAATTTCACCTACATGTCCATTTTTAAAACAATCAAGAGCTACAAATGTTGTCCCTGAAAATAAACAAAACACATTTTCTTGAAAGTTTCACTAATATGTACATTTCTTTCAAATTGTCTGAGCGAAAACTTGTTTTGAGGTTGCGCACTCCTATTCATATTGATATATAACGAAGACCTCTGAAACCAGATACCATGAGGAACTAAAGAGCCAACAGGCCAATAATCAATTCAAGTGTGGCAACCTTGGGGAATGGCAACATCTTAGTGGGTTCCTGGTTCTTACAGGGAGTTAAGGGGTTAAATACTTTTACAGGCCTAGTATAATGGTTCAAGTTCCATGTAACTAATTTCATGTTGCAAGTCACCTAGATAGGTATTGGCCAGTCCCTGGTTCCAGGAATATGCTAGAAGGGTCACCCTATAGGGGATGACTCAGCTAGGCTAAGCCCTTGCCTTATTCTGCCCAGCTACAGGGAGAGGGTGAAAATCTATCAATATAAGGGACTTGGTTTCCTATCTTCTGATTTCTTAAGTGAACTTGTGGGAAGGGGATCTCGTCTGTAAATATAATGTAAGTCATGTTAGTCTGTAACTCTATGTGTTAGTGTTAGGATCACTTTGTTGTTTTCCATCTAGGGAAGTGCACTTCTAAAGACAGGGACCCTCTTTATGGCTCTGAGAAAATTCCACCCACAAAAGGGAATGGACAGGTACTCCTGAGAAGGTTCTGTAAGCAAAGGCCTGGGAGTATCACCTTAGAATTACCAGGGTGTAAGAAACTCTTGGTTCTGTCAGTGGTTGTAGGGTGTAGGCTTTTATGTAGAGTGTACCCTTCCTGAGGATTCCAGTGAGGAGGGAATTGCTGTTACCTAAGGAGGGTGCTTCTGTACAACACAAAGTGTAAGAATGTACCTCGTTGGGGACTGCTGACTGAGCATCCCTAAGGAAGATGTTACATGTGTGTTCCTGTTACAATAAAACTACAGAAAAGTTCCTAGAGCATTGTAAAAGTCAGGTGCAGACGTACACACAAGGAGACAGATTTGGGGGAATTAATACATGGCTTTATTCAGCCTGTCCCTTTAACAAGGCAAAGCATACAAAAAGAAAAAACAAACACCTATCCCTGTGTAAGGGCTAACTCACTTGTCAGTTCCTCTTTGCAAGACTGGGAGGAAAAGTCCCTTACCAGTCTATCACCCCAAAGTCTCAAAAGGTACCTCAATGCTGGTGGACTTTCATGTCAGTCTCCGGAGTCTGGATAGTTTTCTGCTTGAGGCCCAGCCTCTGGCAGGGTTGTGTGTCCTCTGTGTCCAGGCATAGAGATCTGGTCCCCTCGTGTCTAGCTGTCAACACACAGTCCTCCTGTGTGATCAAGACTCCCTGGGTGCAGTTTCAGCCGGAGTTTTTAAACCTGTCTGATTACCAGGTGGAGACTGGTTAATTATTGTTTAACTGCAATTAACCAGCTCCCTGCTGGTTTCTCAGACCACTGAGGCTTTCTATTGCAGCCTCATTGAGACAGGGTTGCTTCCCTGTTAAACACATTCGATCTGTTTATTGCTCACCATACCAGCCCTGCCCGATGTCCAGCACTCTGAGACACAAGGTAAAAGACCGCTGAGCATGATCTACACATCAGCAATATCACTTTAGGACACAGTGAGACACTTTGGTGTGGCCCCTCTTCTATTGGCCAGGGGTAGAGGTGTTACACAAATATACTATAACAAGAGAACATCCAGAAACTCTGTTTGCTGATTTTGCTTATACTGTACAGAGGAGAAAAAAGGAAAAACAAATGTACATTTCTGTGCTGAATCCTCTAAAGCCTGACACACTGCAATGTGCAAACACGACACACACACACATCATAAAGAGAGTAACTAGTAAAGGAAGACAACTAAGGCCGCATCCATAGTCTGCCCAACGGCATGCGCGCCGCAAAGAAAAGGCTGTAAGGCAATGCGTACGGCCATAGAGCGTGCACGATGGCGCGGCTGATTTTTCGCAAGACAAACTCTTTTGATTTTATCAAGCAACGGCTGGGTCACATGCGCGGTTCAGCCAATGAGGGCGAACCACTCGCGTGACGTCGTGGGTACACCTTCAAACTGTGAATCACAGCTGCTCTTGGTCACGTATCCTCCTCCAGAAGCCTGTGGCCAAAGACCACCTGTGCTGCAGACATGCGTGATACCATGCGCTCCGTCGTGGGCGTGCCTGCTATATACAAGGCCTAAGAATCCATGATGTGGAAGAGTCAGGCAGCACTGTGCTAACTGCAAATGTTTATCACAATGGCACCATTATGACACAGAGCAGTGAGAGCAATCTGCAGGGATTTGTGAGTATCGTCCAGGTCAGTTACTTAAAGTTCAAGCCAGACCTGAAGAAAAGGAACTCCCCCAAATAAAAAAAGAGCTCCCCAAAAATAGGAAAACAAGCAAGCAATACACAAAAATATCCAGTCCCAACCAGAAACACAAAGTTATGATGTATAACAGAGCACAGCCAACGACGATCAAACTTGATTAAAAAAAATGAATAAATCCAGGGCAAACTCCATATATACAGATCAGTTTATTGCAGACTTCAGCAACAATAGGACTACATGAACGCACCTACGCGTTTCATGCCGGAGCACTTTATCAAGGCGTAAAAGGGAATAAACTGTTTGCATTTTTATACATACCTGCCTGGTCCACCGCGATGCAGAGGATGACGTCATCGAGGCGCGACCACAAGACGAGTCGCGCTGACGCAATGTGCATCCTCATTGGCCCAGTGGGGGTATGATATTTTTCTAAAACAAACTTTAATCATAAAACGGTTCATGAACAACAACAAATAAAGAGTAAAAAACAAATATAAGATCACTTCTACATAAATAAAATAAATAATATGCAAACCCCTGAACAACTGCTACAGACAACTGTGATAACTTTACTGGCGGTTTTTCTGGTTGGTTCTGTGGTGAGTATAGTGGTGCTCAAAATCAAACGTGTCTCTGTAATCAACTTATTGATTAAGTCTATCAATTGCCAGATGCTAATAGGATGTCTCATATGTATGATGAGTGCTGATAAAGCCTGAGAGGGGTATGCGCCTAGTGGTGTCCAAAGAAAAAAACTTTAAAACAGGGCTCTAACGGAGACTTATAATGATAATATTCAAAAACCGAAAACCAAAGTGAATGGTGACATAGAATGTGACTGTGAATATATAAACAATAATAAATATATAAAGTGCAACACAAGTGCAAAAATAGTGAAATAAAGAAATGCTGCTCAGAACCCTTGAAAGGATGGTTCACAAGAAACCCTCTTGCTGGGACGTGTGGAAGCTGAAGGGGAGCGCAACTCAATCAATGGTGGTATGTGGAATGAAAGAAAATACCAAATAGTGCAACAATGTCTTGGGAAAATAATTCAAATTCTGCAGACTTCTATAAAATCAGGACTCACATTTCTTCTGAAAAAATCACGCATGTAGCCCAAACTCAGGTGGGCAGTGGTGGTGAGATAGGTGGGTAATGATGACCTCTTTCTGCGCTTCGTAGTCTTAGGGATAGACTGGCTCACTGTGACTGCATGTCACTCAGGATGCAAGGCAACCAACCAGACTCCTGACTCCAGTCACAGACTCCTGACGAAGCGACAGACAGCGAAACGCGTAGAGTCGGAAGCGCCCTGCTGATGCCATTCTCCTATACCTGTCCACACTTAAGGTCCCCTTCAATCGGTGAAATTCGAAAGCGCCGCGATACCGGAAGTGTATTGCCGAGAACCGGAAGTGACGTGACGTGAGATCCGTGTGGAGGGGTGAGAGCCTGGAAGCAGTGTTCGCTTTTCGTATGTGCCTACTATATGGTTTTATTGATGTAAGCGTACATCTTTATGGTTTTAGATATTAAAGTGTTATACTTTTATTGGTACACACTATGTTTGGCTTTTTCGTTTCCCCACACATGGTTGGTTGCCTTGCATCCTGAGTGACATGCAGTCACAGTGAGCCAGTCTATCCCTAAGACTACGAAGCACAGAAAGAGGTTATCATTACCCACCTATCTCACCACCACTCTCACCACCACTGCCCTCCTGAGGTCCACAGTGTGGAGGTGTAATACCCTGTAGTGGCCTCAGCGGCAACGTCACAGATAGCACTAATGAACACTGTGCTAATAGTATGGTGGTGGGCACCCTTATCAGGTGAGCTTAGCATATAAATAGACACTGTACATGAGGAAGGGGTGGCTGCGTAAAGTGGAACAGTGGCTGTGGTAGCTATGAGTAGTAATATACTCTAAGCACATAAATCACAGAACTACACTTAGTACTAAGTAGAGAGCACTAACCCTATCAATATTCAATAAAACGAGGCTCTAAGTGTCCATCGGGGCACTACAAGCCTATATATCAGCACGAGCAGGACACCGCATCAACTCGCGGTATGAGACATGAGTGCGGAAACAATAACAGTCCTGCGCGTGCACGTGTGGACTTTCACAGAGGTCCATATCAGGATTTCTGCTTAGTTTCCTGTGTGATATTTGATACATATTGGACACACATACTATGTTGATCCTGAGCCTCACGGCTGTCAGTATCATGATCCACTGACCTCTAGTACGTCATTTTAATACCCAATATTTTATATATGTGTTGTATTTAATAAAGTTTGTTTTAAATCATACACTCATCACCAGAGGGTGAACTTGAGTGCTACACTGGGTTCTTCTCTACCTTTTTCTACCTATTCAGTGTATACCCAGAGCACCGTTCACCGTTCATTTTCTTTGAGGCAGCAGCAGGGGCTCCCCTATCACCTTATCCTGATTTTATAGAAGTCTGCAGAATTTTAATTATTTTCCCAAAACATTGTTGCACTATTTTGTGTCTTCTTTCATTCCACATACCACCACTGATTGAGTTGTGCTCCCCTTCAACTTCCACACGCCTAGTGGTGTCCACCTGACAACCACAAATATGGACACAAATAAACACCCAAAAACTAGACAGTGTATACAGCAAATTCCAGTTAATAACAGGATATAATTCAGGGCACTATGGCCCGTTACAATCTTTCCTTCACATACACTTATCACTTACATCACATACACTATTTAGACCTTTGTTTATACATTGATACTGCACTTCACATTCAGACCACTTTAATTCGCAAACCCAATTCACGGAACACCTTCCTTAGAGCGACCAGTTGCCATCCCAAAGCCCTGTTCAGGGGGAGACCTAAAGGACAATTTATGAGGGCACGGCGCAATTGTTCTAGTGAGGAGGACTTTGGAATCCAGTCTAAAGATCTGTATAAACTCTTCCTGGATACGGGGTATAATCAGAGGTATCTGGATATATCCATTACATCTATGGACAGAACCTCACTTCTGAAGTGTTCACCCAAAAGATCGGTACTCAATGTTAGTCCCTCATTTATTACTCGTTATAGCAAACAAGCTGAATACATAAAAGCTATATTCAAAAAACATTTCTATCACACTCTTTTGCTGACCAGACAAATCGGATGTTGAGGTGAGAGGTAAAGTGCTGGACTGGTTCCATTCCTTTCTTAATAACCGTAGTCAGAAAATCCCCATCAAAGAGAATTCTTCCAACACAATCCCGTTGATTTGTGGCATCCCGCAGGGATCTGCCATCTCCCCAGTTCTATTCAATATACAGTATGTGTTAATGCCGTAGGGGACATTATCCGAATAAAAAAAAATTCAATTCCATCAGAACGCGGATGATATCTATTTGATTCTGACATTTCCAAAGATCCTCTCATCATGGTGAACGGTCTGAATAATTGCCTTAGTGACATCTATAATTAAATGGCATTGAACAGGCTACAATTTAATGCCTCTAAATCCAAGCTGCTCCAGATAGGCCTAAAGCACAAACAAATGCTATGAGTAACGCCTTCAATTACCTAAAACTCAATAACTCTGCCATTCCTAGGAAAATGAAGGTGAGAAGCCTTGGAGCTATTTTTGACAAAAACATAATTGATCGGCCTCATATTGCAGCAATTGTGAAAAACTTTAACTTCCAAATCCATCGGCTGAGACAAATTAAAATGTTTCTCTCGAAAATCAATCTACAGATAGTAGCACCTGCCTTGGTCCTCTCCTGACTGAATTTTGCAAATTCTCTGCTGATGGAACTCCAAAAACATAATATCAAAGCAGGGGCATAGCGACTATACACTTCTGCAAAACCCTGTAATTGGGGGCCAGCTGGCAAGCACTGGAAGTTGGGCAAGGCCAGATGTCGGGACCAATCTCCTTATCGGGGTCTTTGTTTGCTGCAGGGTCATCACGTCACAAGCTGTGTCCTTAAATGTTCATGATGAACTTTCATGTTACTATTGTTAAAAATATCTTTAAAAGATGACTTCACTTCAAATTGAATTTACAAAAAAAGTCCTAATTTTCTTTGATGGACGATTTCAAGCCTGAATAATAAAGACGCTATATTGTCTATATAAATATATATTCAGCATGTAACTAGTTAAAAAGGGAATATTGTATTAAGTTAGAAATTATATTGGAAAATGATTACCTGCCTCTGCAAAGATAAGAAGGCATAAATCAGTCTGAAGACAGGCAGGTGTAGAAATGTTTGATGTGACTCAATAATCCATCTTGTTTTATTAATTCCCATTTTATATAAAACTTGGTATGTTTAATGTCTGCTGAGTTGTATAGTATAGTTTATTGTCTGCTTAGTTGAATAGTTTAATGTCTGCTGAGTTGAATACAGGCATACCCCGGTTTAAGGACACTCACATTAAGTACACTCGCGAGTAAGGACATATCGCCCAATAGGCAAATGGCAGCTCGCGCATGCGCATGTAAGCACGTCCTGAACAGCAATACCGGCTCCCTACCTGTACCGAAGCTGTGCGCAAGCGGGGAGACTATAGAGCCTGTTACAAATGTGTTATTTACATCAGTTATGCACGTATATGACGATTGCAGTACAGTACATGCATTGATAAGTGGGAAAAAGGTAGTGCTTTACTTTAAGTACATTTTCGCTTTACATACATGCTCCGGTCCCATTGCGTACGTTAATGCGGGGTATGCCTGTAGTATAGTGTAGTTTAATGTCTGCTGAGTTTAATGTCTGCTGAGTTGAATAGTTTAATGTCTGCAGAGTTGAGTTGAGTCAATCCATGAGTTTGGAATGTAAGAGTATTTAGAAACAGTTAGTAAAACAATCTAATAGAAATTGGTTATTAAGATTAGGAACACAGTTAATCCTATAGTTACTTAGTGACAGAACAAGGGAGTTTTGTGAATCAAAGTAAAGATTGCTAAATTAAGAAACATTGATCTAAGTGTATAAGGGTTAAACCTCCACATATATATCCAAACTAAATATTTACCTTTATGGTCTTGATTTTTAAATGTACTCTTCTGTTCACTGTAATCCTGCTTTACAATACACAAGGTTAATCACTAAAATACACTTTTTTTTATATTATGCTAGGAAAATACCAAACAGTTTGCTTCTGACACATTTATGATTTCTCTGTTTTTACAGATTTTCGAAAAATCATAATTGAATGCATAAAAACATGTACAAAATAGCCCGGTGTCGCTTACTATTATCGGTAATGGAAGCGGTGCTCTTTTTTTGCTCGTTCCTTTGTTGCAGATTTTTCTACAAATGTGTTGATAGAAGAATCACGACATGAAGAGTCGTTCTCCAGCTCTTCAGTTTTCTGAGACTCCGTTTATTGATAATGACAAGAAACAGCAGGAGGCTTAACGAGAGTAGTGGGAAGGCTTTTTAAATGGCATGTTCAGTTGCTTCAGAAAAAAATACAAAATAACACAGAAGTGATTTGAACTGATTGGCTTTATCAATGTGCCCGTGAATGTGACAGATGGATGATCATATTAAATTGAACAGTAAAGGATGTTTTTGTACATTTGTGGTGGCAGTTCAATTATATGGTAAGACCTACATATGCCCTTTTTTGTTTTCCTTGATGGCTACAATTTCTGAAAGTTTACTTTTCAGTTTTGAACCTCGATGTTGAGGTTTCCGTGGATAAAACACTTCTTTCAAGGAAATATTGTGATGCAGTGTGAAAGGAAAATGTTCAATTAACCCCCTAAGTGCTATGCATCAAAATAGAGAGAGAGAACATGAGCACATTATGTTAGTACAAAGTGATGTGCACAAATTATGGTGAGTAAAAAAGTGGTCCTCCCCTGAACAGCGTACAGTAATGATGAAGAATATGCTTATCGTATATTTGTATTTACAGTATGTTAATCCAGAGGAAAGCAAACAAAAAGGAGAAAGGGGGAAATTGTTTTACTACCTTAACGTAATTTTCCTGTCCTGGGTAGTTCTCCATGGCAGTATGCACCAAAGGGTTAAGTCCCCCTTTCTAGCTGGGATAGGACAGAAAGAGCTCCACCTGTAGGAGGTCCCATAAATCGCCACACCTCTACCCCACAAGTAGTCTTGTAGTTCTTAAGCTGTAAAATATAAATACTGTATACATGTTAACACGGCTCAATATTAGGGCCGGGAAATTGGTGTGCACTGCTATGCAGGACTACAGAGGAAAAGAAAATGATGGTAAAATAGTAAAACAATGTTCTCCTTTACAGGGCATATCCATGGTAGAGGGTACCAAAGGGAAGAGCCCAAGCAGGACCAAATAGGGGAAGATTGAAGAAATAAAAATAAAACAAATGACAGCGTGGTGCTGCATTCATTTTTTCATTTTCTGAATGCACAACCATCTGCAGAATTTTATGGCCAAAACATTCTTCTGCTGAAGCGCGGACATCCAACTGTTAGAGTTTAAAGAAGGTATTAATAGAAGTCCATACTGCAAATGTACCCTGCATAAGTCTACAGGAGAAGCTTGAGCTTCACTGCCCAGGACGAGGCCACTGATTAGGTGGAATAGGCTCTGAGACCTGCTGGAGTCTGCCTCCTTTGTACGGGGTAAGCTTTCTTGATGCCTAAAACAATCCAGTAACTGAGAGTAGCCTCTCCCTAAAGGGAGAATAAAACTTTTTCTGAACTCCTGAACTGCTCCATACAGGAAAGGTAAAGTTTAAGACATCTAACGACATCTATGGAATGGAGAATTTCTTTTTTAGCATTCAATGGATTTGAATAAAAGGAGGTTAACATTATTTCCTGATTTAAATAAAAGAACGATATGACCTTTGGCAAGAGTTGAAGTACTGGTGTAAGGACTACTTTATCATGATGGAATATCAGAAAAGGTTCTTTCATTGATAGAGCTTGTAGTACGTTGCTGTGTACTGTCCAGGAGACAGACCCGCTAGGCAGAGGTGGAGAGTAGAGACTGAGCCCTACCTGGGATCCAAATCCTGAAGAGTAGAATAGTGAGGTCCGAGTCCGAGGTCAGGGCTGGAGAAGGCAGGATAGTCAAGGCAAGGTAGAATGGCAACAAGGTAGGATGCTACAGCAGGAGTACAGGAAAAATGAACCTTGCACAGGCAAAGAAGAGGTGGGAATGAAGCCTTATAAAGGGAGCAGGCAGATGCAAGCAATAGATCCAGAATGAGGCTGACTTCCTGCTTTGGTGGCCATGTTGGTAGAGGCAGATGTCCTGACTCTGCGGCCATGTTGGGAGATCCTTATACTTTGTACAGGTATGAACACTCAGTGAGACGTGGAGCTCAAAAGTATGCTGTGATAGTGGTGCTAGATACACAAGAAAGGAAGAGTAGAGGCTCCATGGATTTTATAAATGCAATAATTTATTGAAGCCAAATAAAGTGTCCAACATTGCAAACTTTATTTGGCTTCAATAAATTATTGAATTTATCAAATCTGTGGAGCCTCGACTCTTCCTTTCTTGTGTATCCTGTACTTGGATTGCAGCTTGCCTTCCCTCATCGAGTTAGAGAGCACCGGTATTAGTACAGTACAGGCATACCCCGTTTTACATACACCCGCTTTACGTACACTCACTAGTACGTACATTTATTTTTAGTTGCACCATACCCCTGTGTACGTACACGTGCTTCGCGAGTACGGACACCAGGGGGCAGCGTGCGCAACTCAACACTCCTGCAACCTCCTTCATGCTTGTCTTCATTATGGAGCGCTCGATCTCCCTGTTCCCTCTGCCCTCCCATCTGTGTCTGTTCCCCCTCCCATCTTTGTCCGTTCCCCCTCCCATCTGTGTCCGTTCCCCCTCCCATCTGTGTCCGTTCCCCCTGCAATCACGCTTCCTAAAGCAGCAGCTAAACCAATGAGTCCGCTTCCTCCTTCTCCCTTCTCCCCCCTCCTCCCTCCTCCCTCCTCCCTCCTCAGAGCTCTGCGAAGCTTTGCATGTGATGTGAATAGACTGCAGTGTGAGGGGGAGAAGATCTTCTGCTGCAGTCTTTGCTTGCTTGTGTGTGTGTGTGTGTGTGTGTGTGTGTGTGTGACTGTGTGTGACTGTGTGTGACTGAGTGACAGTGTGTGACTGAGTGACAGTGTGTGACTGAGTGACAGTGTGTGACTGAGTGACTGTGTGTGTGACTGAGTGACTGTGTGTGTGACTGAGTGTGTGACTGAGTGACTGAGTGTGTGACTGAGTAACTGAGTGTGTGACTGAGTGACTGAGCGTGTGACTGAGTGACTGAGCGTGTGACTGAGTGACTGAGCGTGTGACTGAGTGACTGAGCGTGTGACTGAGTAACTGAGCGTGTGACTGAGTAACTGAACGTGTGACTGAGTAACTGAGCATGTGACTGAGCGTGTGACTGAGTGTGTGACTGAGTGCGTGTGTGTGTGACTGAGTGCGTGTGTGACTGAGTGCGTGTGTGTGTGACTGAGTGCGTGTGTGACTGAGTGCGTGTGTGTGACTGACTGAGTGACAGTGTGTGATTGAGTGACAGTGTGTGACTGAGTGACAGTGTGTGACTGGGTGACAGTGTGTGACTGAGTGACTGTGTGTGTGACTGAGTGACAGTGTGTGATGAGTGACTGAGTGTGTGACTGAGTGTGTGACTGAGTGTGTGACTGAGTGACTGAGTAACTGAGTGTGTGACTGAGTGACTGAGCGTGTGACTGAGTGTGACTGAGCGTGTGACTGAGCGTGTGACTGAGTGACTGAGCTTGTGACTGAGTGACTGAGCGTGTGACTGAATGACTGAGCGTGTGACTGAGTGACTGAGCATGTGACTGAGTGACTGAGCGTGTGACTGAGTGCATGTGTGTGTGACTGAGTGCGTGTGTGTGTGACTGAGTGCGTGACTGACTGAGAGAGAGAGACTGACTGAGTGAGAGACAGAGACTGAGTGAGTGAGAGAGACTGAGTGAGAGAGAGACAGAGAGACTGAGTGAGAGAGAGAGAGACAGAGAGAGAGAGACAGAGAGATTGAGTGAGAGAGAGAGAGACAGAGAGACTGAGTGAGAGAGAGAGACTGCGAGAAGGAGAGAGCTGCTATACAGTACTGACCCGCGTGCGCGCCTCTCACCTCCTTGCTTCCTCCCATTCATTTTATTTGAATAAAGCCTACTGTATTTATTTTGGTTACAAATGCATTATTTACATCAGTTATGCACGTGTATGATGTTTGCAGTACAGTACATGCATTGTAAAGTGGAAAAAAGGCAGTGCTTCACTTTAAGTACATTTTCACTTTACATACATGCTCCGGTCCCATTGCGTATGTTAAAGCGGGGTATGCCTGTATCTCAGATTTATTTAGATGGTGCAACATTTCTTCCCACATTACATTGTGACAGTGGTGCTAGCCATCAGCTGGTTACGCTCAAACTGCTAGAGATGTGGTCCAGAGTAGCAGGCAGAGGTTATGGGTTCTAATCCTGTTGGATCTGACACCAGTCCAGTCATGACTGATACTGTAGTTCTTATGGACAGCCTACCAGGTTACCTCTCCCTGACCATACCTACGTGGATACTAAGGTAACAATGCTACTAGTGCCACACTAACGTGACCTGTAGGTAACGTGGCCATTTTGCTATACTTGCACCTTTGAGGTACACCACCTCCCCTGGTCACGAGATACATGAGTATCTGTACGTATATCCATTTGTGATTAATGTATATGGTCTTAGATACAATGAGAAAGATACTCATATGGAGAGAAACCTTTCTATGTACCTAATATGTGCTATTTTGGGTGGCTATAATCACTATCAAGGCAATCTAACCTTTATGTGAAGAGTGACAGTATATCTGTATATACATCTTTATCCACCCTTTATACCTCCTATACCTTATATACTTATGGGATACCTTTCCTTATGATCATAGGTTATATTTAGATACCAGCTTACCCTATATTTAGCCGTCTCTCCAGTTGGGGATTTTAATATCCTTTGTCTACATGTTTCCCTATTTGTGTGTTTTGTTTATTGGTTTAATAAAATTTTATTATTTTTTTTATTTTAATAACGCTTTTGAGTATGTTGCTATGGGGTCTTTTGGATCCCTCTTTTGGTCCTATTAAATATACAATATCCATTCATTAACGACGTCTATAACTGGATGTTGTAACTTCAGAGTGCAATGTTATAGGGCTTTTAGGGACCCCTGGTGGCCACTAGTTCAAGTATTAAATAGTTCATTTTCCCTATGCACCAAGTTTTTTACCTATTACTATTAGGTGAGCGATGAGTCACTATGTTCATGTACCTCAGGTGTGCTCTTTTCTCAGCACAAACATCTCTCCCTAATTTATTTAGGGGATACAGTATATATACAACTGAAAACACTACTAAAATTGAACTCTTCCTCCTCTAATCCGTTGGAAGAAACTGGCCAATACGTATCGGTTTCAAATTCGAAGAACAAAATTCGCCTATCTCTAGTGATTACCCTAACAACAACCAAACAGATATTAACTCAAATCACAAAGTTGAACAGAAAGAAAAAGACTGCATTTTTTGATAAATACAAAATAATAATGTTACTAGATTTAAAACCAACGAAGAGCTGGGAATTGCTACAATAAGCCTCACTTAAGCCTCACTATCGCAATATATATATATAACATAATAACAAAATTGCTACAATAAGCCTCACTTAAGCCTCACTATCGCTATATATATATATATATATATATATAACATAATATATACATATATAATATACAAAAAAAAGACCATAAGCGCAACCAGAATATAGGGACACACCCTATATAGGGGGTGTTATTAGAACTATGGCGAACAATGGATAGAGCTTGATGTGCATGTGTGGGCGTTGCTGAGCCTACTGACGTAACTGTGGAGATGAGGAGAGGAGATCCCACAGAGCGTAAAATCGACCTTCAAGAGAGCAGAGACGCAGCAGGAAAATCTGTTCACTTTTCTGTTTGCCGGGACATGTCCCAACATGCCTAATACTTCTTACAAATTACAAATGGCTATTTAATCTTTGCGTAGTAAAGGTCAAAGCAATTTTTCACTATATTCTGTTTCTCATCTTGATTTGCAGACCATCTCATTATCATGTAGGAACAAGAGAAAAATAACCTGGTGTATAGAGGGCACTCAAGTATCCATGTGTACGGTTATCATATTAAAAATATTTTTATTAGTATTATAATTAAAACAAAAGGGTAAATATGTAGAAACACGACGTATTATCAGTAGTGTAGGTCAGTTGAACATTAGTATTGTAAAAACTGTATTATATTAATTAAACATAATAAACTAAGTTTTATCTAGCTAAATTGTTAGCATAGAGAGGCTGAAGTGCTTACATAAGCACCTTGATGTTAAAGTGCGTTTAGCGGTAATACTATTCTAAGTGGCTAGTTAACCACCTTAGATCTACCCATTCACAATAATGTAGGTAGCTACAGCTAAGCTTACAATAAACTACTGACCTATATACCTGTACTGCAATATAGTAAAAGAGTTGATGGTTAGACCCCAGTGAGTATATGCTGTTGTCTATTAACCATATAACCAGACGATTAAAAAGGTGAAATTGGGAATCTCAAATCCCTCATTCACTCTGGCTCAGTCAGTGAGTGCTGGCCCATAAGTGTCTGATCAGGACACAAATTAATGGTCTGTTTGTGAAATCAAATGGTCTGAGGATCATTGAGTATCAGGTATAAAAAGCACGACAGGCTTGGTACACGACCCTTACCTATACTAGCACAAGCCTTGAGAAAGCGCACGAGTACGTGCGAAACGGTCGTCGGCACATGTATTTAAAATATTTAACTCAGTCAGCCGCTACAGATGAGAATGAGACTGCGCTAATAAATCTTGCAATAATATATTAAACCAATAATAACAAACCCTATAACTGGATTGCTTATAAATTGTATATATATAATATAAAAAATAAACACAATTGGCAACAGATATAAAACAGCAAATAAAAATATTAAATAAAAACATGTGATGCTGATGTCAAATATAATCTTGTAAATGATAAGGAATTATGCAATGAAAAAATTGGTATTTGGATGATAATCCACAACTAGATTAAATATTGTGGAAATGTGGAAATAATAAAAGCATTAATTATAAATTATACCAAAAAATTATTGCAACAATCTTAAATGTATGAATAAAGTCCCAATTTGAATTGTAAGTCCAACCATATATCAGTCCAAAATGATAAATGCACAAAATAGGAAACAGGCAGCCTTCTTGATTGGGTACAACGACCTCCCTAGGGATCGGTATAAAGAAAGAAAAAAGCTCTCAAACCTAGTGCATTACGGTTATAAAAACCAAATACAATTTATTCCAAAAAGCTCACGAATGAACACTCACAAACAAAATAAAAATTAAGGCATGTTATGAGATATACTCATGCTCCGATCAAGGTACAGCACTCTGATCTTCTCCTCCTCAACTTTAAATGGCTGTATGAACTGCCACGAGTCTCCGTCCAGAGGGAACTTGTGTTTGCAGTCACCGTCAGATGCTTTCTCCGGATACAGACCACCAATGCTTTCTGTTCCGGGCAGGGGGTGGGAACGATGCAGCAGCAGGTATACGCAGTGCAATGGTATCGGAGTGTATCAGATCAATGCCTAAACATCAGCATCACATGCGTGTGTACGACCCTGCGCGTTTCTTCAGCTATACTGATTTCGTCACGGGATAATCTGGATATCCAGAAAAAAGAGATTATGGAACTAGAGAGAGTGCAGAGAAGAACCACCAAATTAATAAAGGGGATGGACAATCTAATTTACGAAGACAGGCTAGCTAAATTACTGTAGATTTATTTACATTAGAAAATAGGCATCTAAGAGGGGATATGATAACTATATACAAATATATTTGGGGACAGCACAGGGAGCTTTCAAAAGAACTATTCATCCCAAGGGCAGTACAAAGGATTCGGGGGCATCCCTTTAGGTTGAAGGAAAAGAGATTTCACCAGCAACAAAGGAAAGGGTTCTTTACAGTAATCACACTGTAAGAGGGGTTAAGGCTGCACTCCACAAAAAAGAAAAAGATGCATACAATTTACCGGTGCTGCTGGTTCAAGGAAGTACCTGCCATAAACTCCAAAGTACACTGAGGAAAAGAAGGGATCCAGCGCTCCACGGATTTCTGAATAAGAAAGATTTATTGTGCCACACAACGTTTCGACCTTATGGTCTTTATCAAGTGACTAGGCCTAGTCACTTGATAAAGACCATAAGGTCGAAACGTTGTGTGGCACAATAAATCTTTCTTATTCAGAAATCCGTGGAGCGCTGGATCCCTTCTTTTCTTCTTTACAGTAATGGCAGTTAAAATGTGGAATTCATTACCCATGGAGACTGTGATGGCAGATACAATGAATTTGTTAAAAAAACGATTGGACATCTTTTTGGAAGGGAAAGGTATACAGGGATATACTAAATAAGTAAACATGGGAAGAATGTTGATCCAGGGAGTAATCCGATTGCCAATTCTTGGAGTCAGGAAGGAATTTATTTTTCCCCTTATGCGATATCATTGGATGATATAACACTGGGTTTTTTGTTTGCCTTCCTCTGGATCAATAAGTAAGTATAGATATATGATAGAGTATCTGTTGTCTAAATTTAGCACAGGTTGAACTTGATGGACATATATCTTTTTTCAACCTCATCTTCTATGTAACTATTTAACTATATCTCCAAACACATGGGACTGTTCCCACCAACCAATAAAAAGGTGTTGGCATATGATGGTGAAAAGCATGTTCCTACTGCGGTCCCACGTGTTTGGAGATAGAAATCCCCATCAAACATGAAATAATTATGTGTTAAGAGGTAATGAATACTATTCAGAATAAAATAAATGTGTGCTGGGGAGAGATTGGAGGAAAGCTCCAAAAAGTGTTGTATCGCTGTCATACCGTGATGTGTGAAATTATAGTGTAGAGTGATGATATACAACAAAAAACAAACAAAGATGCCCAAAGCTCCTTCCAATGTGACAAAAATACACAGTGCAATACATAGGTATGTGTATTTCCTGTGTATTTTTGTCACATTGGAAGTGCAGTAGCTTTGGCCATCTTTGTTTGTTTTTTGTTGTGTACATCTAGCCAAGCCTCCTTTTGACACTTATTTACACACATACATACATACATACATATACACTGTGTGCTCATTTGTATGTCATTTCCCAGAATCCCTTGCTGCAGTGGAAGTGCTGTATGCTGGGTGATAATGGGGAAAGGCGGGGTTGCAGACCTGCCTAAGACATGCAGATGAGCATACAGCTATATTTGCATATTTGCTTTCCTGTGGAGGGTTTTTGTCACTTTTTTTACTCACCATAACTTAACTCAGTATTATGGTTTAGCCTATCCCATAGCCTCTCTTGCATTCCCAGTAAAATCAACCCCACACTGATGAGACCCATCAAGGTCGAAACAGCTGTCTGTATGTGGTTTTCTGGGTATGCACCTTAACCCTGGCTGTGCTCAAAGCTGTGACCATGCAGCAAGCTTAAGCCTATAGAGAACCATGTTAAAAATGGTTATTGAGGCAAAAAGTGACACTGTGTGCTCATTTGCATGTCATTTCCCAGAATCCCTTGCTGCAGTGGAAGTGCTGTATGCTGGGTGATAATGGGGAAAGGCGGAGTTGCAGACCTGCCTAAGACATTCAGATGAGCATACAGCTATATTTGCATATATATATATATATATATATATATATATATATATATATATATATATATATATATATATATACACATATACATACATATATATGTGTGTGTGTGTGTAACGGGTTTTCTGGACTGGCCTGACCCACCCAATCTCATATTGGCCCCTGTGGTCTAACCAGTCCCCATTACAGTGTGATGTCTGGTGGTGCACCTGTTGGCAACAGGACTCCTGAGTCTCCCGCATGATGTTGTGTTGGGGATTGCCAACCCAGACAGGCAGCTGAGGTAGTGTGCTCGAGTCCTACATAGATCCAGTGCAGCGCCTCCACCTCATCAGGATCCCAGCTTGAGCTTGTGGATGGTCCTGGTGAGGAACTCCTCCGTGGTGCTTCTCTCTGTGCAATTACTCCACACTTACACACGAGAGTATTTTTCAACAGGGTCATCTTTATTAGTACGGTGGGCCAGCTGCCCTCCACAATGGGTGAATTTAGCCCTCCATTGTTCACCGTACTTCCCTTTGAAAGGTATAGTCCTCCTAATGTAGGGATTCCCTATCCCCGCAGGGATATCTCCCCTGTGACCAGGTCCCTGGTCACAGTTCCATACACTGTCCTTCCAACAACTTCTTAACTCCTCTATATCTCCGCTAACACACACACTCTCTCCCACCAACTTTTGATCAGTGCCGTGCCTTATGTATCCTCTGGGGGCTGACACAACTCTGACATCACTAACCGTGGAGTCAGAGCCCGTGACCACTCCCATCCATACATAGGGCACCTCACCAGGGTGTGAGGGCAAACCTCCATGATTACTGCTGGCATGCCCATAACTTACCAGGCCTTACTGTCAGCAGGAGAGATGACTGCAGCCATTTTACAGCATGGCTACATATGTTTGTGTGTGTGTGTAACAAAATTCCTTACCAGGCAGATCAGGAGATCCAGAACCACACAGCAAGAAAAGAGACAGCACTCGTAGTAAAGTCCAAAAGGTGAATTGAAACAGGCACAATCAACCAACGTTTGGGTCCTAACAACAGGACCTTTCTCAAAGGAGTGCTCATACCCTGAGTGACAAAACCCACCATTAAATACCCACACCCAAACTATACACTGTATGTGATTGGCTTAAAGCCTGCCTCACATATCCAGCACAGCTGTCAGCAACTCCGTCTGGATGAGAAGATTACGTCATCACTGCGACCGGATCCCCACCGCTACCGACGGGCAAGGAGCGTCTTATGTAGTCAGGGAAACCACCTAAGTAAATAGAAGACCATTGCGCATGCGTAGCGCTGTCAGTTTAGCCGCACTGCAGCCTGAGAACCTGACATGGCTCTGGGTGATCCCCAGTAGCTCCGCCCAGTCGGGGGACGGCATAGGAAATCACAGGCAACAGATGATGAGCAACACAACTGTGAACTATGTTTAAATAATGCATCCCATTTTTTTTTAAACTTTTTTTTTTTTAAACTTTGCAATATTTTGTTCAGTCTTCTGCTACCCCCCATGCCCTGTTGTTGTATTTTCTACCTGATGCCCTCTGCCTTTGATGTCTCACTGTGTTTGGCTATTTTCATTGTTTTCTATTTGCTATTTTTTGCTTTCTCTGTCTGTGTCTTTCTGTCTTATTCCCCACCTTTCCTTGTCTTTCCTGTTGTGTTGTCCTTGTCTTTTATACCCCTTTTGTGTGTTCTGCCCTCCCTTCTTCCCTCCCCTCCTCTCCCACACTACCTGTATACCTTTGTGTTTTCTCTGTTCTAGTTTTGGCACTGTTGGGGTTTATGTACACTTTAAGGTGATTCACAGTTGTGTTGCTCATCATCTGTTGCCTGTGATTTCCTATGCCGTCCCCCGACTGGGCGGAGCTGCTGGGGATCACCCGGAGCCATGTCAGGTTCTCAGGCTGCAGTGCGGCTAAACTGACAGCGCTACGCATGCGCAATGGTCTTCTATTTACTTAGGTGGTTTCCCTGACTACATAAGACGCTCCTTGCCCGTCGGTAGCGGTGGGGATCCGGTCGCAGTGATGACATCATCTGCTCAACCAGGCGGAGTTGCAGACAGCTGTGCTGGATATGTGAGGCAGGCTTTAAGCCAATCACATACAGTGTATAGTTTGGGTGTGGGTATTTAATGGTGGGTTTTGTCACTCAGGGTATGAGCACTCCTTTGAGAAAGGTCCTGTTGTTAGGACCCAAACGTTGGTTGATTGTGCCTGTTTCAATTCACCTTTTGGACTTTACTACGAGTGCTGTCTCTTTTCTTGCTGTGTGGTTCTGGATCTCCTGGTCTGCCAGGTAAGGAATTTTGCTACATATCCTTTCCTATGGGATAAGCACCTACCTTAAATACTTATGTGAGTGCCATCTGCCAGGACTATCCATGTTACTGTTTTTTAGTTAATAAATATTTTTTTATTTTGGTATCCTGTCTGCCGTTGAATCCGTTCTTGCTGTGCTCCTGCTTGTCCCTTCGGGACGTCCCTCCTACTTAAAGTGAGTGTCCTTAAACCGGGGTATGTCTGTATCTTCAAATCCAAAGGTAGGTGTCTTGGTCATTCTCAGATCTTGGGGATTTCTTTTATTTGTATTATAGTTCTCCAATGTTATTATATCCCACCATATCCTTAGATCTTGTGCTATTTATTTCTCCAAATGGAAGAAGTGTGATTTCAAATCTTGAGCATCTTCACAAAATAAACTTTTTTCCTTGTCAAACACTGAATTAGCTTTTTTGTGTTTTGCAGAGAGATTGAAGCAATTGAAAGCAAAATGTGTACAGTATCTGTCATTGAGTCCTGTGGGACATTAGGCTGTAATGTGTCCATGATTCACTGCTTGAAATGGGTTGAAAAATAAATATAACAATAAAAAAAAAGGAAGCTAGTGGTATCCAAAGAAAGAAAAATTAGAAAAAAAGAGAATTTTTTGTTTTGAAAAGTATAAACAAAATGTAAGTGTAATGAAAAGAAAAATATGCCTTTAAGACTTTAAGGAAAGCCTGGCATGGCACTGCTGGAGGAGTTAATAATCCTTGTAATTAAGATGTATAGCTGTAGTAATCTGAGCACAGACTGGTAAAAATAGTAACATGCAGAAAACATAAGCTCTAGGAAATACAGACCATAGGATCAAAGATCTTGAAGTTGTAAATGAATCAAAGTGGAGCATAAATCGGGTTAAGAGGGTATATATAAATAGATAGATAGATATAGGAGGAGGCACATCAATGGGTAGTTGTGAAATATAATGTAGCACTTAGAACACTCAGCTGTGGTTTTAGATCAATTCCTCAGTGAAAGTACTTTTATTATTTTCATACTATATATCTTCAATTAATATAATCTCTTTTTAGACATTGGATCTATAAATATGTACAGCATTAACAATGTGATACCACTCTATGCTAGGAATATTCTGTCTGGTTCTTATTTTTTGCTGTATATAAATTGCCCTGTGGTTCAACGCTTGTGGCTGGATATGTATCTAATTTACCAACACTGTCTAGTTGGTAATTGACTGCAAGTGTACATTTATGTGACAAGATAAATCAAGATATATTTATATAAATGTCCAACATTGTGTGGACACCCTGGTTACACTTGTACTCTGTATATCCTTATTAACCTTTTGATCTTTTGCTACATTGCTGGAAACTGTGTCCATCTATGTGTTCTATGCTTCACTGAATGGGTTCATTATCTTTACAATGTATTAATTTGCTATTTTGCCTACTCTGGCTACACATACTTTTTATGTACTGTATGTTCTCTTTTTTTCTTATAAGTGGACATGTTCCACTTATTTAAGAGATATAGTTGCCAGTGATTTTTCATGTAGACAGTTTGCATATATTATCACATTGTATGACTTAACACTTAGATCTAGTGATGCATTGCTATTGGTTCCACTGATTTCCTTTTAATTGTATTAATTAACAGATGTTCTTTTCCTTAGGAGGGGGAGGTTTAAATAGCATTCTCCTCCCCTAACAGTATACTCCTTGAGAAAGCGCCACAGGGGGCATGAAACGCGTGGGAGGAAAGTCTTTCGTTTTGTTCGTGTTTGTGTAACTTTAGTAAATCAATAAACTTTTTTTATTTTTTCAATTGCTGGTGAGGTTCCATTTTTCAAGGAGCTGCAGTCTCATCGATATATCTACAATTTTTCTGATGCTTACCATCAAAGAAAAACACTCGGGGATACTGAGGACTTACGGACATCTTATCGACATGTGAGTTCCATCAGCTGCAGGAGCAGGACGGTGAATGATCGTGAGTAAGCTGTTACTCCACACCGGGCATACCGGAGACACTGGGATGTTATAAAGCATTGGTCTTTCACTGAGGAATTTATCTAAAACCATTGCTGAGTATTCTAACTAGAAAAAAAGAAGAACCGGCGCCACAGTGAATGATGAAAACCAAACCAATAAAATGTAATGTCCAAATGGAGTCCTATTAAAGTTGGTAATCAAGGATGCTCACGTCAACGATGTGATATGAAAAAAAGAAGAAAAACAAATTATGGTGCAGTAACTCAAATTAGGAGGTGAAAAGGTGGGCTAAACACACAAGACAAACAGGACATACAAACCAAGACAAACACACATGAAACGTAACACTAGCACAGGCCTATTAATAAAGAAATGCTGATTTAATAAGGTGGAGGGTGAATGAGACACGCATCCGGAGGGGCAAAATTACAACCCTACTCACAAGATGCCAGATAAAACAAGCAACGAACTGGGGACATGCAGCTGGGCTTCCAAGATGGCGACCGGGATCCTCCGCGATGACATCCCTTGAAGAAGTACGCGCATGCGTACGAAACGCGTCGGGAAGTTTCCAGTGTTTTTAGTGCTGTTCCATGGTTTGGAGAAGTGTGTATATGGCGATTTTTAGTCAAGTTAAGCGGTTGACTTTTGAGGACATTGCGGCTCACCAGTGGAGGACTAGTGCTCTAAAGAACGTCCGGTGTGGATCTCCAGCGGACGTGACGTCACATCCGTCCGGAAGTTGTATCACCTGAGGGATTCAGCCTTTCACCCCTGTCACGTGAGGACGCCAGTGAGAGGATCACGGTCGCCATCTTGGAAGCCCAGCTGCATGTCCCCAGTTCGCTGCTTGTTTTATCTGGCATCTTGTGAGTAGGGTTGTAATTTTGCCCCTCCGGATGCGTGTCTCATTCACCCTCCACCTTATTAAATCAGCATTTCTTTATTAATAGGCCTGTGCTAGTGTTACGTTTCATGTGTGTTTGTCTTGGTTTGTATGTCCTGTTTGTCTTGTGTGTTTAGCCCACCTTTTCACCTCCTAATTTGAGTTACTGCACCATAATTTGTTTTTCTTCTTTTTTTCATATCACATCGTTGACGTGAGCATCCTTGATTACCAACTTTAATAGGACTCCATTTGGACATTACATTTTATTGGTTTGGTTTTCATCATTCACTGTGGCGCCGGTTCTTCTTTTTTTCTAATTGTGCTTTGACTGACTGTACTGTCAGTGTTTACCTGGCTGCCAGTTTTTTTAACATATAAGTGTTTTAATTTATATATTAGCGCTGTTTTACACCATTCTTTTTTCTGTTTTGAGTATTCTAACTGCTATATTTCCCAACTACCCATTGATGTGTCTCCTCATACCCTCCTATATATCTATTTATATATACCCTCTTAACCTGATTTATACTCCACTTTGATTAATTTACAACTTCAAGATCTTTGATACTATGGTGTGTATTTCCTAGAGCTTATATTCGGTTTTCTACATGTTAAAAAGTAGTGGTGTCATACCTGATCTATCGATTGAGGTTAGAGGTTTTTTATTTTTGTTCCACAAACTCAAATTGTGAGATATCGACGGTAAACAGCCACTTGTTTTCTTTTGGGAGATCTTAGGGGACAACAACATTGTTCTTAATTCCAGGGGGGCCAGCAAGTCCGCCTCCTGTTCCACCCATCTCTTACCTGCTATATCTGAGTGCCAGGCTAAAATCTGGCTAAATTGAGCTGCTAATAATAATAATAATAACTAGCTGATAGACCCGGCATTGCCTGGAATGTAAATAGATAAAATAAATGTATGTTGTTTAAAATAAAGTGAGTGTGTGTCAGTCAGTGAGTGTGTGTCAGTCAGTGAGTGTGTGTGTCAGTCAGTGAGTGTGTGTCAGTCAGTCAGTGTGTGTCAGTCAGTCAGTGAGTGTGTGTCAGTCAGTGAGTGTGTGTCAGTCAGTGACTGTGTGTCAGTCAGTCAGTGAGTGTGTGTCAGTCAGTCAGTGAGTGTGTGTCAGTCAGTCAGTCAGTCAGTGTAATGCCGCTACCCACGGCGCCGGCTGCGGCTCTTACCTCCGCTGTCGGGGCACGCGGCACCCGGTCACGTGGTCCCCCTTCTCTTCCTGCAGCTCCTGCTGCCCATGCGCGCCGCCGTGGTAGACCCGCGCGCGCGTCTACAGTTCCTGCCTTTCCTCCCGGCGAACTCAACCCGCCCCTTCCGTCGCACACGCGTCGCGCGCGCACGCTACCATGTCCATCTCCACTGCCGCCAATGTACTTGTTCCGTTCCCACCTGTCCTGCATCCTGCCTCAGCCTATCAGCGCTCTACCTTCATCTGACATCACCGCTGGAGGTTCTCATTGGCTCCTGTCAGTATATAGTGCTACCAGCCCAGAGCTGATTGCTGAGCATAGTCAGTCTCTAGTTGTGCTTGCTACAAGCTACTTCGCAGTCTGCTCTTGTCTTCCGTTACAGACCCTAGCTTGAACCTGGACTCCCGATCTCTGGCACCCTCGAACCCCGGCTCGCCCTACGGACTTCTACCTTCTCCTCTCCTCGACTCTGGCTTTGGACACGACTACTCTTGAGCTCTCCAACCCCGGATCTGGCAAGTACCTCTACCACTCTACACTCTCCTGTCCCGAACCAGGCTATCTACACGACTCTGCTAACCGGACCCGCTCACGCGGCTGTAGGGCGGTGGTTTTCCTGTATCCCCACCTCGGCCTCGTGGTCCAGTCCGGTTTGTGGTGAGCACTCCTATATTCCCGTGACATTATGCTCAGCCCAACAGACCTGGACTCCACCGAGGTGGGTCGACGCTTAATCGAACACGATGGCCTGTTCAAGGAAGTAGAGACTTGTCTCTCCCAAAATAACCAGTGTATGGAACTGCTCCAATCCTTCCTGGGTACCATTTCAGAGCAACTCAAATCCCTTCTGTCCTCTCCTGAGACTGCTGCCGCTCCTCCTGCTCCTATCTTCTCCCAGCCGGTACCTCTGACTCATCCTCCTGAACCTCGTCTACCTTCTCCCAATCGCTATTCGGGAGAGCCTTCAGCATGTCGTGGCTTTCTGAGGCAGTGTTCCGTCCAATTTGAACTTCTACCCTCTCACTTCCCTACTCCTCGTTCCAAGGTCGCGTACATTTACACGCTGCTGACCGATGACGCCCTGGCCTGGGCTACACCCATATGGGAGCATTGCCCGGATCTGACTTCCAGCCTGGACCGGTTCTGTGCTGAATTCCGGAAGTTGTT
Organism: Ascaphus truei; assembly: GCF_040206685.1. Taxonomy (NCBI): domain Eukaryota; kingdom Metazoa; phylum Chordata; class Amphibia; order Anura; family Ascaphidae; genus Ascaphus; species Ascaphus truei. The sequence goes on along the minus strand of NC_134485.1, from coordinate 319,020,945 downwards.
CGATACACCAGGTAGGAGGGTAACTGCCGCTTCTTCTCTTATCAATGTTTTGCAGGGAAATCGCTTGGTGGCAAACAAGGTGGAATGATGAAGCACTCGCCGCAGTGTTTTGGCAAGGTTTGAATAACTCCCTCAAGGATGAGCTGGCCGCTCTGGAGCGCCCTAAATCATTGGAGGAACTCATCGCGCTCTGTATCCGTATGGACCAGCGGCTCCAGGAGCGAAGAGCAGAGAAGGGAAAGCGCCAAAAAGGTACTCAACCCACTTTCTCCTCATATACAGCTCCAGGGGAGCACGTTGCCGTATCCTCCGAAGAACCCATGCAGCTGGGTGGAACTCGCCTTTCGTTAACGGAAAGACTACGTGGCCGTCGGGCGGGACTCTGCCTTTACTGCGGAAATAGTGGACACCTGGTGAGTACCTGTCCTTCCAAGTCGGGAAACGCCAGCCCCCAGTGAGTACTGGGAGAACTACACTGGGCATGGTAACCTCTCCTTCTTCTCCCAAACTACCATCCAAGATACTTGTTCCTATAACCCTATCAGGGGACTTTGGGGACATCACCACGAGGGCCTTCCTAGACTCCGGTTCTGGTGGGAACTTTGTCGATCAATCTCTTGCGGAGAAGAACCAGATTCCTCTGGTAGCCAAGGATTGGCCCGTAGGCCTAGAAGCCATTGATGGTAGGCCTTTGCAACCCGCATTTATTTCACATCAGACCATTCCCCTCCGTCTTAAGATGACAGGACACCATTCCGAACAAATTCAGTTGGATGCCATCCACACGCCGGCTGTAGACGTGATATTAGGTCTTCCCTGGCTCCAGCACCATAATCCCCAGATCGACTGGCTCCAGTCACAACCCCTTACCTGGAGAGATCGGTGTCAAGACATTTGTCTGGTTTCGCCTAAAGCCCTAGTAGGTGCCACACATCCGGAATCCAAGAATCCCCTCCTTCCGGATGCCTACTGGGAGTTCAGAGATGTCTTCGACAAAATTCAGGCGGAGGAATTACCACCCCATCGCGCCTACGATTGCCCGATCGACCTTCTTCCTGGCGCGATTCCCCCCAGAGGTTGTACTTACCCGCTTTCCCCCCCCCCCCCCGAGACCAAGGCGATGAAACTTTACATACAGGAGAACCTCCAGAGAGGCTTCATTCGTAAGTCTTCTTCTCCGGCAGGAGCAGGCTTCTTTTTTGTAAAGAAAAAGGACGGCACACTTCGTCCTTGCATTGATTATCCTGGTCTCAACAAGGTGACTGTCAAGAATCGGTATCCTCTTCCCTTGATTGCCGAACTTTTCGACAGGTTACAAGGCGCCACTATCTTCTCCAAGCTGGATCTCCGTGGAGCCTACAATCTGGTTCGGATTCGTAAGGGAGATGAGTGGAAGATGGCCTTCAACACGCGTAATGGGCACTATGAGTACAAAGATGCTCTTTGGTCTCTGTAACGCGCCAGCCGTCTTCCAGGATTTCGTTAACGACGTCTTCAGAGATCTGCTGGATCAACACGTGGTGGTCTACCTAGACGACATTCTTATATTCTCGCAGAATCCCCTGGAACATACTCGGCACGTCAAACAAGTACTTCAGAGGTTACGGGAGAACCGATTCTTCGCCAAACTTGAAAAATGCCAGTTCCACCAGTCATCCACATCATTTTTGGGTTACATAATCTCTGACACAGGACTCGCGATGGATCCTACCAAGGTGGAAGCTGTCTTGAATTGGCCCGCCCCCTCTCTCTGAAAGCGGTACAGAGGTTCTTAGGTTTTTGCCAACTATTACCGCAGGTTCATAAAGAATTTCTCCACGCTGGTCGCACCCATCACAGCCCTCACTCAGAAGAACGCCAATCCTGCACTGTGGTCCCCGAGGCCATCATGGCTTTTCAAGTTCTCAAGGAAGCCTTTGTCACAGCACCTATTTTGGTGCATCTTGATCCAGCACAACCCTTCACTCTCGAGGTGGATGCTTCGGACATAGGGGCAGGGGCGATCTTATCCCAAAGGAAGAACCCACAGGCCAGACTGCATCCCTGTGCATTCTTTTCTAAAAAATTATCCGCAGCAGAACGGAATTATGACGTGGGTAACCGTGAGCTCCTCGCGATCAAGATGGCTTTGGAGGAGTGGCGGCATCTATTGGAAGGCGCTGAATACCCCGTCACCATCCTTACGGACCATAAAAACCTCTTATATATTGAGACTGCCCGCCGTCTGAGTGCTCGGCAGGCACGTTGGTCCCTCTTCTTCACCCGATTCAACTTCCTTATTTCATACCTCCCGGGTTCTAAAAACACTAAAGCTGATGCACTGTCTCGTCAATTCTCTGTAGAGGACAAAACCGAAGATCTTCAAGAGACTATCCTTCCTCCGAAATGTGTCCTGTCTGCCAGTACCTTTGACGCACTCAGAGATCACCAAGGTTCAAGATCTCAGGGTGCCAGTTGGACGACTTTTCACACCCCCTACCTTCCACCAGAAGGTAATGCAATGGGGGCACGCCGCTAAAACGGCAGGTCATCCAGGGATCAAAAGGACTATTGACCTCTTGCAACGAACCTTTTGGTGGCCAGGCATGCGCAAGGACATTCAACATTTCGTCTCAGCATGTTCCACCTGCGCACAGAAAGGGACTCCACGGAATAAACCTCCAGGACTCCTGCAAACCCTCCCTATTCCCGATCGTCCATGGGAACATCTCTCGATGGACTTTATTGTCGACCTCCCCAAATCCAAGGGTATGGACACTATACTAGTAGTGGTCGACCGCTTTTCTAAACAAGCGCATTTTATCCAACTCAAAGGTCTACCCAGTGCCCCTAAACTTGCCGAGGTATTTGTCAAGGAGGTCTTCAGGCTCCATGGATCACCTCAGACCATAGTTTCTGATCGGGGGTCGCAATTTGTTTCAAGATTCTGGAGGGCCTTCTGTAAGAAAATCAACGTGGCGCTTCACTTCTCCTCTGGATACCACCCACAGACCAATGGTCAAACTGAACGAACTAATCAGTCACTGGAGCAGTTCCTTCGTTGTTTCATATCGGACTCTCAGGACAATTGGCTCGACCTACTCCCTTGGGCAGAATTCGCTCACAATAATCTCAGGAATGAGTCCACACTACAGTCTCCATTCTTTTCTAATTTTGGCTTTCATCCCTCCACCCTCCCTCAGTCTGGGCCGAGTACAGGAGTTCCAGCCGCAGAAGAGAGGATTTGGGATCTTCAAGCTTCCTGGTCTAGGATTCAGGATAATCTCAAGCAGGCCACGGCTATGCAGAAAAGGCAGGCTGATCGACATCGTCGGAGACCACCCAATTATGCCCCAGGTCAGAAAGTATGGCTATCTACTAAGAACATACGCTTGAAAGTCACATCCCCAAAGCTGGCACCCCGATTTATCGGCCCATTCTCTATATTGGAGAGGATCAATCCGGTTACCTACCGACTCAAACTACCTGCTACTATGAAGATTCTCTCTGCCTTTCATTGTTCTCTGATAAAACCGTTTATACCCAATCCTCAGATCCAACACAACGCACCTTCCCCCAGACTTATCAATGGACAAGAAGAGTTTGAGGTACAATCCATCCTAGATTCTCGTATCTCAAGAGGAGGGCTCCAGTATTTGGTGCATTGGAGGGGTTTTGGACCCGAAGAAAGGGCATGGATGCCGCAAGTCCAGGTACACGCCCCCAGGCTGGTCCGGGCATTTCATCTCAAATTTCCACTTAAACCTGGTAAGGATCGTCCGGAGTCCGACCCTGAAGGGGGGGTACTGTAATGCCGCTACCCACGGCGCCGGCTGCGGCTCTTACCTCCGCTGTCGGGGCGCGCGGCACCCGGTCACGTGGTCCCCCTTCTCTTCCTCCAGCTCCTGCTGCCCATGCGCGCCGCCGTGGTAGACCCGTGCGCGCATCTACAGTTCCTGCTTTTCCTCCCGGCGAACTCAACCCGCCCCTTCCGTCGCGCGCGTTGCGCGCGCACGCTACCATGTCCATCTCCACTGCCGCCAATGTACTTGTTCCGTTCCCACCTGTCCTGCATCCTGCCTCAGCCTATCAGCGCTCTAACTTCATCTGACATCACCGCTGGAGGTTCTCATTGGCTCCTGTCAGTATATAGTTCTACCAGCCCAGAGCTGATTGCTGAGCATAGTCAGTCTCTAGTTGTGCTTGCTACAAGCTACAAGCTACTTTGCAGTCTGCTCTTGTCTTCCGTTACAGACCCTAGCTTGAACCTGGACTCCCGATCTCTGGCACCCTTGAACCCCGGCTCGCCCTACGGACTTCTACCTTCTCCTCTCCTCGACTCTGGTTTTGGACACGACTACTCTTGAGCTCTCCAACCCCGGATCTGGCAAGTACCTCTACCACTCTACACTCTCCTGTCCCGAACCAGGCTATCTACACGACTCTGCTAACCGGACCCGCTCACGCGGCTGTAGGGCGGTGGTTTTCCTGTATCCCCACCTCGGCCTCACGGTCCAGTCCGGTTTGTGGTGAGCACTCCTATATTCCCGTGACAGTCAGTGAGTGTGTGTCAGTCAGTATGTATTTATGTGTGGGCTTCCCCCCCTTCTCTCCTGACACCCTCCCCACGCCCCTTTTCCTGACTCCCTCTCCCCCCCTCTCTCCTGACTCCCTCTCCCCCCCCCCCCCGCTGACTGGCGGTGGCACGCTAGTGTTGGCGGAGAGTGGAAAGGTGAGGTGCTGCTGAGAGGGGGCGGGGGGTGGTGGTAGGCTCAGAGGTGGCTGCAGTGGTGTTGTCCTTCCCCCTCCCCCCCCCGCATCTGTGTCGGCAGCGGGTGGGGAGTAGGTGAGGCGCTGCTGAGAGAGGGTGGGGGGTGGTTGGGCAGAGGCGGGTGTCGTCATCGGCGGTGGTTCCCCCTTCCCCGTGCAGAGCTGTGTCGGCGGCAACACTACCTGCATGCTGCTGCTGGCCGGGGCTCGGGTGAGCATGGTGGATTCCCTGGGGGGAGCCGGCATTTTATTATAGGCATTTTATTATGTTAATGTACGGGCGGCCATTTTTTAATGTAAATTAACACTGCGTAGGTGAAGGTGGCTAGACGGGCGGCCATTTTGTAATGCCAATTAACAGTGCGTAGGTGAGCATGGTGGATTCCCTGGGGCAGCAAGTTAAGGGAGAATGCAGGGCTACAGGGAGTGTCGGACGGCCGTGTGTGCGGTCCGGGCGGCCATGTGTACAGGGAGTGTCGTGCAGCCGTTACATTGAGTGTCGGCCGGGCGGAGGTGCATTTTTTAAACTTAAGGGAGAACGCGGTTTTTATTAGGTGAATAAGCCGTTTTTATTAGGTGAAGAAGCATGGTCTCAGATGTGTGTGTACACAGGGTTGACAGTGAGTGTGTGTGTAGACAGGGGTGACAGTGTGAGATGGATGAAACTTACCAAGGACTCCACAAGGGTTCTCTGGGGGTATGGTGTGTCAGTGTAAGTGTGTTACAGTGAAGTAGGTGTGTGTCAGTGATGTCACTGTACCTTTTGGCCAATGAGAGTCGTGTGGGATGTGTGTGTCACAGTGGAGCTTACCACTTGGTCAATGAGAGTCGCGGGAGGGCGGGCAGACTCACGGACCAGATCAGATTCACCACATCTATGAACAACACCACAAAATTCCATTTTATATATTAAGATATAATAATAGAGTAGGCACGGTAGAGCCAGACCTCCTTTTGATCTGGATTGGCTGTGAATGGTTCTGGCCACTCAAAGGCTCTTGCTGTTCCATATAAAGGATTTTATCTGGGACTGTAAATCTTGAATTTCCCGCAGCGGGTCAGGGATGGGGAGAGTGAGGAACAAATATAAAATTCTAGTGAGGAGATTCATCGTGATTGAGTTAATTTTGCCAATCCAGGAAATATTATATTATGTTTGGACCAACTAACCAGGCCAATCTTAAGAGACCTGAGAAGGCCTGGGAAATTAGCACTGTACAGAGTTAAATAATTATTCATCAAAAATATACCTAGGTACTTCAAGGCTTTACTGCACCATTTAAATTCGTAGTTTACTGAGATTAATTTGACTACTGTTTTAGGCAAATCAATATTTAGTACCTCAGATTTACCATTTATTTTAAAACCTGAAAGTCTACTAAAGATCCCAAGTTCTTGGAACAGGTTCAGGTTCGATATAAGTGGCTTTGACAGTGTCATAAGTGCGTCGTCCGCAAACAGAGCTATTTTGTATTTTTTGCCCCGAACTGGGATACCCTCTATGTTTGGGTTGTTTCTAATATGACTGGCCATTGGTTCGAGGGAGGGGGCGAACAACAGAGGGATTAGTGGGCATTTTTGTCTAGTGCCTTCATTTATTGAAAAAAACCTCAGAGGCTATTCCTGAGCATATTATACTGGCCAAAGGGGATGTATAAAGAGCTATAATGGAGCGGAGAAACCAATCCCCGAAGCCAATTTTTTTAGCGTACCTTCCATATATTCCCATGGCGGACAAGGGGGGAGCCAGACACTGGAGGCAGACAGTAAGGCAGATAATAACAGAGTACATACCAGCAGAACCAGAATAGAAAAGGAAGGACTGGTTCAATACGCAGCCTGGCTGCTGGGGGAAAAAAAAATCCTGGCAGCACACCAAGTCGTGTCACCAATCCGGAAGAAGGATTTAAAATTTTTTTTTACAAGCACAGAACCGCGTGCACCAGAGGGGGGGTCACCAGGGAGCCAAATCCGGTCACCATGGGCGACCGGGCGACCGGATTTATCGAACACTGGATATAACCACAACTCAACCGTATAGTAACTATAAAGGCTCTAAACCTTTTAACATTATTTTCTGTGTACAAATTTCACCTGAAAGTCTATCACAGAGTTTCGGGACCCACTTATCGTCTTGATCTGTGGCTTCTTTTGCACTTCTGTACCACCGAGCTATAAGTGGGGACCTAGATGTAGAGGGAGAAAGGGGGTGGCCCGGTATTAAAGGGGTTGCACCCCATTAGGCCACCCCTGACCCCACCCGGGAGACAAGGGGTTAACTGGACTGAGGTCCAGAAATGTGATTTCACCCCTGTTATAACCTGTAAATGTGTATTATCCTGTTGCCCCTCTGTTATTGTACCTCAGTTTCTGCACACACACACTAGAATCCATCCGGGAGCACAAGGGTTAATAGTCCGTTAATACTGTGTCTTCAAGGTATGGACAAAGCTTCAAAGAAATTCCTTTGCTATCAGGATTACAGATGGCCATAGGGTCCCAATGGCTAGAACTTAAGCTTTGTTCAAAAGGTTTTATCACCCTGTCTCTGTGAGAGTGTTGGGGGCGCATACCATAGCAGTTTTTAAGTGTCCCACTTATCACTGTCCAACACAGGTTATCTTGTCCAAGATCCGGAGGGGTAGCTGGCCTGGCATTCCATTTGCACATGTGGGGCCTCAGAAAGGAGACCCTAGAGTTCTACTGCACATGTGCCAGCTAGCAGGGGGGCCTGTCCTAAAATGTGTTCCCCCATCAAAGATTGGCTGGAGATAATTGCAAACCAATCCCAGGGTCTTAATGTTACAGATAGAGGGACAAAGGGTTTATAACCTGCTGGTCCCCATCTATCCTTTGTCTTCATTTTTGGTCTTCATGCAAAGTCTTCATTCGTTTTCGTTTGCTGATATGGTTATCTGACATAACCTGAATGATTTCCTGACTGCTGAGAGAAATGCTACATCATACTTCTCATTCCCCAACCCCAATGTAAGTGTACTTCTTGTTTGTTACTGCATTATCTGTTGTGTTCACCTTTATTCTAAGGAATAAATACAATTTATTATATCTTAAGCCTCGTTCAGTTCAAACCCAATTATTTTTTGTGTAATATTAATAAGCCTGTGGAAGCTATCGTCACAGGCGTATTAATAAAACTGGTGGCAGCTAGCGGGACTGAACTGGACCTGGATTACAGTATTCTGTGGGGTACTGTGATCCAGTGGGAACTTGATGGTAATTGCAAGTTCCTGGGACTAAAGATATTGAACACACAGTAGTGCAACAAGTAACGCAAGTTGTCACACCACCTCACTGCTGCGACCCAGAACTCAGAGCCATGAGTGAAGCGGAGAACCTCTATTACCTGAGAACTAGAAATCAGCTAAAAGACAAGTGCCGTGCCTATGGACTGGAATATGTGGACCAGGAGGTCGAGGACATGGTTGTTGCAGTCACTGCATATGAAGCTGAGCATCCAGAGGTCCTGGAAGTAGCTCAGCTTGCCCTTTTAAAGCCGCCCGGAGATCAGGGACTGAACCCAGTGCCGGGCCGGCAGGATCCCGGGGAGGGACCAAGTGCACCTCCCAGGACAAGTGCAGCAGGAGGGGCACTGATAGCTGCGGCTACCAGCCCGTTTACCCCTGAAATGCTGGCACTGATAACAGCGTGGGGAGACCGAGGGACACCGGAGGAGCGGCTACAGTTTATCTCTATGGCAGTGAACAGACCCGCTTATTGCCCCCCGGTCCGACCCCCCAAAGATGGACTCCAACTGGACAAGCACAGCCTCACCAAGTATGTGGAGGGCACTGATCAGATTGACATGTTTCTAAGGAACTTTGAAACGCAGTGCCGGCGGTATGGGGTGCTTCCCCAGCATAGGGTTGCACGCCTGGACCCGCTACTCTCCGGCTTGGCTAAGCAGACCTTGATGGCGCTTCCAGATGAGTTTGCTGATGACTATGACCACCTGAAAGAACTTTTGCTGTTTCAGCACGGTTTTACCCCTGAAGCTTACCGGGGTAAGTTCCGGCTGGAGGAGAGGCACCCTCAGGAGACCTATGTCACTTATGTGACCTGCATGGCTTTGTACGGGTTACACTGGGTGGAGGGCTCTGAGGCCAAGACTTACCAACGCCTGCTGGACCTCATCTTTCAGGAGCAGCTCATGCAGCAGTGCCCGCCGGCGGTGAGGGCTTTTGTGTATGATAAAAAGCCCAAGACCTACACCGAGGCGGCGAGGATGGCCGATGACTATGTGGTCAGCCGGTCCCAGATGACCGCCAAGGTACCAGCCCAAGCGGTAACCCCAACGGCGCCGGCCAAGAAAGCTGTGAGTACCCCCCAGTGGGCCCAAAAGCCGCCTGCGGGCAGCGGGTCACAGAAGGTGGGAGAGCTCCGGCATGAGCGCCGGTGCTACAATTGCAACAGCACTGGTCACATCAGACCAGATTGCCCGGAACCCGTGCGTTCCAATGGACCCTATCGAGGGCAACGCACCCCAGCTGCGAAGCCGGTAGCCCGCGTGCGGGTGGCTTCCACCAAAGAACCAGGACCGGTCATGGAAACAACTCCCAGCGAGACGTCCCATGTCACCCCTACCCCGGTTTCATCGGTGCCTACAGCCAGGAGCGGCGGACAGCACAGCGCAGACCTGCAGCAGATGGACGGCCGGAACAAGCATCTCACCCCGGTCACAGTCGGTGACCGGCCAGCAGTCGGCTTGCTTGATTCAGGAGCTGCAGTGACCCTGGTCCGACCTGATATGGTCCGGCCAGAGGAATTGCTCCCAGGCCCTGGGATGCAGATCACTGTGGCTGACGGAGAGCCATGTTTCCTGCAGGTGGCCCGCATCTTTTTGGATTGGGGGGTGGGCAAGGGTCTGCGGGAGGTGGGGGTTTTACCAGGTTTGGATGCTGAAATTCTTTTGGGCAACGACCTGGGACCGATGACCTGCACCTACGACCGTGCAACTGATCCTGGCTTACCTCCCCGGGCTCCTCTGTGCCCTCCGCTAACGTTGGTCCCAAAGGCTGGGGGACTGGGGTGGCCACAGCCGGCATTGCCGCGGTCTGGCTCCGGGTAACCGCCGCCACGGCAGCGGGCACCGTGGCGGCGGTTACCCGGAGCCAGACCGCGGCAATGCCGGCTGTGGCCACCCCAGTCCCCCAGCCTTTGGGACCAACGTTAGCGGAGGGCACAGAGGAGCCCGGGGAGGTAAGCCAGGATCAGTTGCAACCACAGGCTGACTTACTGTTTCCCCTTACCTTGTCCCCTTCCCCTGACAATGACATGACTGGGGGGTGGCCAGATTTAGGAGCCCAGTTTAGGGAGGCAGTGAAGGCAGACCCTACCCTGGCCGGCGTGAGACTTCAGGCGTCCGAATCTCAGGCAGGGGAGGGCACTGAGCGCTGCCTATGGCATAAAGGACTCCTATACAGAGAAGAAGGGAACCCGGGGATAGAGAAGGGATTGACCGGTAAGCGACAGCTAGTAGTACCCCAGGGGTACCGACAGCAATTGTTACGGGTAGCTCACTCTATTCCGTTAGCGGGACATCAGGGGGTCACCAGGACGTGAGCCCGGTTATTGCAGCGTTACTTCTGGCCGGGGGCATCCAGGGATGCGGCTGATTTCTGCCGCTCCTGTGATGCCTGCCAGCGAGTGGGTAAGGCGGGCGACCGTGTGAAGGCACCCCTGAAACCCCTACCGATAATAGGGGAACCCTTCCAGAAGGTAGCGATGGACCTGATAGGACCCCTCATGATTCCTAGCAGGTCAGGGAAGCGCTACATCCTCACGGTGGTGGATTTTGCCACCCGGTACCCTGAGGCGGTAGCGCTGGGCACCATAAGTGCCAAGACAGTGGCAGCAGCTTTGCTGAACATTTTTGCTAGGGTAGGTTTCCCTAGTGAGATCCTAACTGATCAGGGGTCGCAGTTCATGAGTGAACTGTTACATTGTCTCTGGGATGCTTGCGGTGTACAGCACCGGCGCACTACCCCTTACCATCCCCAAACGAACGGATTATGTGAGAGGTTTAATGGTACCCTGAAGCAGATGCTTCGGACCTTTATAGAGGCGGAGGGGAAAGACTGGGAGATTCACCTGCAGCACTTGCTGTTTGCCTACCGAGAGGTACCGCAGGAATCTACAGGCTTCTCCCCCTTCGAGCTACTATATGGTCGCAGGGTACGGGGACCTCTGGACCTCTTCCGTGAGGGATGGGAGGGAGAGACTACTGCTACTGATGCTTCAGTGATCCAGTATGTAGTAGATCTCAGAGACCGGTTAGAGATGCTTATGGGGGTGGCCCAGGACCACCTCAGGGATGCTCAGACCAAGCAGAAGCAATGGTATGACCAGCAGGCCCGTAGCAGAGAATTCATCCCAGGACAGCAGGTGCTTGTTCTCAAACCCACTCGGGAGAACAAGCTGATGGCTGCCTGGTCGGGACCGTACCCGGTTATCCGAAAGGTGAATGAGTGCAACTATGTTGTACAGGTAGCGCCTGAGAGGCACAAGACATATCACATTAATATGTTAAACGAATACAGAGCACCGAGTATGGGATCAGTAATGGCCATTTGTAGCCCACTGCTGGAGGATCCGGCGAGCAATGCTCTGCCTGATCTCCTAGGGGAGGCAAAGCAAGGAAACACTGTTGAGCAGGTAGAGATCGGGGCACAGTTGAGTGCTAGGCAGAAGGGAGAAGCCAGGGACATGCTAGCTCAGTATAGCGCCCTCTTCACTGACATGCCAGGGACCACACATCTCACCAAACACCCAGTACACACAGGGGACCTGCAGCCTCTGCATAAGCACGCTTATAGAGTGTCAGCAGAGGTCAAGACAAGTATGGAGAGAGAGATTGAGGAGATGCTGACCCTAGGGGTAATTACTCCGTCCCAGAGCCCTTGGGCAAGTCCAGTAGTCCTAGTGCCTAAGAAGGACAAAACCACCAGGTTTTGTGTGGACTACCGGTTGCTCAACGCTGGGACGGTGTCAGATGCTTACCCCATGCCCCGCATGGATGAGTTACTAGATGAACTCGCGGGGGCAAAGTATCTGACCACCATGGATCTGAGCAAAGGCTATTGGCAGATTCCCCTGACCCTGGAGGCTAGGGAGAAGTCAGCATTCATCACTCCAAGTGGCCTCTATGAGTTTTTGGTGATGCCATTTGGGATGAAGAATGCCCCGGCTACCTTCCAACGCCTGGTCAATAGGTTACTGGAAGGGATGCAGAGCTATGCCAGGGCTTACTTAGATGACATTGCTGTCTTTAGTAATTCCTGGGAATCCCACATAGGACATGTAGCTGCGGTGCTGGGTAGGATCAGGGAGGCTGGGCTTACCTTAAAACCCACTAAGTGTATGGTAGGGATGGCAGAAGTCCTGTACTTAGGGCACAGGGTGGGTGGAGGGCATCTCAAACCAGACCCAGCCAAGGTAGAAGCCATAGTTCAGTGGCCTGTTCCAAAAACCAAGAAACAGGTCATGGCATTTTTGGGCACCGCAGGGTACTATAGGAAATTTGTCCCACAGTACAGCGCCGTGGCCAAACCCCTGACTGATCTGACTAAGAAGCAACTGCCTGTGCTTATTACCTGGTCTCCTGCCTGTGAAACTGCTTTCCAGGCCCTGAAAACTGCGCTTGCTGAGGCCCCCATCCTGGCTGCCCCAGACTATACCAAGCGTTTTCTTATTCAGACTGATGCCTCAGACTTTGGTGTGGGGGCTGTGTTGAGCCAGGTGGGGGACGACGGCAAAGAGCACCCTGTGGTGTATCTCAGTCGCAAACTGCTCCCCAGGGAGGTGGCATATGCCACCATTGAAAAGGAGTGCCTGGCCATTGTGTGGGCACTCAAAAAGCTCCAGCCCTATGTCTATGGGAGGGCTTTCACGGTCATTATAGACCACAACCCCCTGAGTTGGCTACAGAGGGTATCAGGGGAAAATGCCAAACTGCTGAGATGGAGCTTGGCGTTGCAAGAATTTGAATTTACCATTCAGCACAAAAAGGGCA